>NW_027107458.1:1002293-1013997 GCF_000696795.3 Halyomorpha halys | reverse complement strand
GTCTATTAGCACTCAAATTAAAGCTAGTTTAATGAGCTATAAAGTAGTTTATGATGTTTATCTTCGTAGGAGTAATAGTTTACATGCAATTTGCTAAAATAAATTGATTTATAGTTGTTCGGACAAATTTTCATTTGCCAAATTTATATTCATATGCGAATATCATAAAAACTACTATCCCTAAGAAGAAGTGTCATAAAATAATTTATAGTAAGTTAAATTTCCTCTATTATGAGTGCTGGCAGACATATGTGTATCTTACGGATCTAGAGATATATTTTTTCAAAAATCAAACATTTTATAAGAACAAATAGAAATTAAAAGTTTGTTAATATATACTGTTCAATATCATAAAAAGTACTACTGCTACAAAGATAAACGTTTTAAACTATTTTATAGTAAATTTAACTATCTTTAATTTGTGTGTTGAAAGATATCTGTACGTCCCATGGCTTCTGAAATACAGCTTTTCAAAACTGAAACTTATTGTCTGAACAACTATAAATCAATTTATTTTAGGAAATATCATGAAAACTACTATTCCTATGAAGGTAAAGGTCATAAATTACTTTATAGTACGTTAAACGTGCTTTAATTTTAGTGCTAATAGACATCTGTAAGTCACATAGTTCCTGAGATATAGATTTCTCAAAATAAATTAACTAACTACTAATATTTCAGTACATTTTTAAGAAATATTACTTTTTAAAAAGCTATAACTCGAGAACTATTGGACATAAATAGCTCAATTAGGGCTAATATTTCAGAAAATTTATTCTCCTTTAAATAATGTTCTTATAGATTTTCCAGTGTTCTAAAATAAATTGATTTATAGTTGTTCGGACAATAAGTTTGATTTATGAAAAACTTCATTTCTGAAACCATTAGACGTACAGATGTTTGCACGCACCCAAATTAAAGCTAATTAAATTTACTACAAGATAGTTAATTATGCTTATCTTTGTCGGAGTAGTAGTTTTTATGATATTTGACAAAATAAACTTACAAAATGTTAATTTCTAGTTGTTCGTATAAAATGTTGGATTTAAAAAAAATATATATTTCTAGATTCATAAGACGCACATATGTATGCCAACACTCAAAATAAACTATTAGACGTAAATAGCTCAATTAGGGCTTATACTTCATAAAATTTACTCTTCTTTTAATAATGTTCTCTTAGATTTTCTAGTGTTAGTAGTTTTAAAAATATAAAGCTCCGAATGAAAAATTAATGTTTTTTAAGGTTTTGAAACAGCCGCGATTTTTTATTCCACTACCTATACTTGGCAGACTCATCAGTTTTAACTAGTGATTATACATAGTTTTCATTAAAGTAATCAAAAGTTGGTGTGAGATAACAGCCTTTTTTTCGTCTTGGCTCTTGTACTAATTGTAATAGTATTGACGCCGTAGAACTTCACAAAAAAAAAAATTATATTTTTAAATCCAATACCAAATTGTTGCTATTAAGGCAGATAAAATTACATAAACGAATTATTTGTCGATATATTAGTTTTAATAATAAATCTTTATAATCGATCAAACAAATAATAAGCCTTCCAACCTTCAAAAATTTGAAGTTTTACGTTTTAGGGAACATTGAATCCAAAATTCGGGAGAAAAATTCCGATCGCCTACTATGACGGCTTTTCTCAGAAATTATTGGGCTGATTATTTTTTATTATTTTCTAGGAAGTTCTTGTGTATGAATTTTTAATTATGTAACTTCAAAAATATTATCAGAAGATTGGAAAACACGCCGAAACGTAGTTTTCCAATCTTCTGGTAATTTTTTTATTCTTTTAATATTTTTGCGATATGATGCGAATATCATCATGTGAATATAAATTTGGGAAATGAAAATTTTTCCGAACAACTCTAAATCAATTTATTTTAGGAAATATCATGAAAACCACTACAGTACATTTTTAAGAAATGTTACTTTTTAAAAGCTATATCTCGAGAACTATTGGACGTAAATAGCTCTGTTAGGGCTTAAATTTCAGCAAATTTACTCCTCTTTAAATGATGTTCTCTTAAATCTTCTATTGTTGGTAGTTTTAAAGATATGAAAAAGTACTTATTTTTAACCTTTTGAAACCGCTGCCATTTTTTATTCCCCCTACCTATACTTGGTAGACTCGAATTATACACAGTTTTAATTAAAAGTAATCAAAAATTGGGGTGAAATAACTGCCTTTATTTTCCTCTTGGGCTCTTGTAATAAATACTATATCCATTTTCCCCTAATATATAAATATACACTATCTAGACTGAATAATTTGTACCATAAATAAGTGCATGTCTATTCGATAGATTAATTGGAAAACTATGTAAATAATCATGATTTTTTTTTTCCACTAATGCAAACAAATATGTTATTCCAAGACTAGCACAGTTAGTTATCAAAGCCTATGCCCTATTTGTTGTCAAATATCAATAGATACCCTAAAATCTAATTCAGTCTTGTTGTATTCAATAAGAAACTATATTTGATTCCTGTTTATATTTGTAATACGCCGAAACGTAAATTCAAGTACAGAGTATTAGATAACATTGCCCCCTGGGGGCACTTTGAGGGAACAGCATAATTTCACAATAAATAAAAATAATACCTTTTAAAAATTTGAACCTTATCATTTTATGACTTTTTTATTTGTAACCAATACAAGATAAATATTCTTACTTATAAATGTTCATACCAAAACATTCTTTAGAATTACTGTATATTTTAGTCTTTTAAATTTTAATACCTAAATCAAGGGGCAATACAAATATTCTCTGCCAAGGACATCTGATACCTATCCCAACCCCCTAAATGATGCTTATATTTGCATCTAGACTACTATACTGATATAAGTTCAAATATAATAACTCATTTCCTCAAAATTAATTCTTAATTTTTACATAATTTCAAGTGTAAATAAACTAAAAAAAACAAACAAACTCATTTTACATGATACATTACGAAGCAGTCTGGGTGCAAGGGAATGTATTTCTGAACATCTTTTTCTTTTTTGATATAATACATAAAATATCCTTGAACTATATTTATGATTCTATATACTTATGTTAAACTCTAGACATTTTTTTTTATTGCTTACATGGCTGATATAACCGTTACATTTTATATATATTTTTTTTAACAATTGATTATGGGAGGTATAGTCTCATACAAAAGACACCCCTAACTATATACAATGTTATAATTAAAAGAAAATAAGATAAAATAAATAGATAAAAATAATGCTTCTTAATAAAAGATAAAATTAAAATTAATAACAAAGAATAACGATATCTGTAGACGGGACAAAACAATTACCTTGTAATAGTAAAAACATTTGTAAAAAAAAGACGAGAAGAGAAAAAAATAAAAATAAGTAAAATAGAAGTATTGTGTATATACATTATATATTAACATATATAGCATTACGTTAGATAATAAAGACATATGAGGAGTATTTTATCAGTTAATACATCCACTTCTCATGAGTAAAGGTATTATTGTCAAATTAAAATTATCAACTGTTCAGTTTATTTCAAAACTTTAATTTTTGTCTGTCTTTTACAAATCATCATTTTCAATGAAAAATTCACTTATCTTAACGAGATGTTTCCATGATAAATTTTTTATAATAATTTTCAAAAAGTGGATTTATTGATATGATACTCCTCCATATATGTATTACAATGAACTTCAAATATTGTTATTATAAAATGAGAAACTATCTGAGCTACACAGAGGTGGTGCATTTGGCTTAGACCCAATGTCACCAATGTTGCTACCTGGCCAATCAATGTCACCTATCCTGGGATCGTAAATAGGTTTCGGAATTCGTCTTCTATTGGCACCACTGCCGGTAAATCTTTACTTAGCCTGGGCATTTCTTACTTTGTATGCTTTATTTATTTTCTATCTAATGCCTTTAATCATTTCTTTTGTTCTAATAGTTCAATTATATTGTCTAGCCATTATATTAGCCAATTTTAATTCCAATAAATGACCTCCAATAAATTTGAATAATAGTAAATTTATAAAATCACAAAAAATAAAGTAGAAATAATTTACAGCTTCATTTTTTTTTAAATTTCTTAACGTATGACAAAAAAAATTTAATCTGTACAAAAAGTATTAGCCCATATTTGCCCAATAATTTTTTTAAAATTTTTTTTTAGCTTCTTTAGTGTCTATATGATATTAAGAAAATAAGTGGTTTTAAACACCATTGTTTTGCAATTTGCAATTTTTACCTGGTGCAAATAAGTGCCACTGGATGTTTGGGAGAGCATGAAAATTAATTCAGCCTTAGGTGGATAATTAATAAATTGCCTTTGCTTTTTTTTTATAAAATATTTATTTTTATTTTATTTTTTAATAAATTATTTCAGTCAATCCAACTGATCTCTTAGTGAATTCTTTTGCAATAGCCAATTTTGTTAAATAATTGTCAGTAAATACATGGTGAAGCTGAAAAAACCATCAAGATATTTTGATAAACAGTCAAAAAAATTTAGTAAAATGCCACCACCTAATCTATCTTGTAAAAGTTTTCAATACCCTTAGCACCTTAGCAAATTTCGAAGTTCACTAGATAGCCTTGTTTAAAATTATGGCATCATGCTTTATCCACGAAACGCATTGGCTTCCCACTAATACATTGTTTCAGACCATGTCGACCGAACTATAGAATCATCACTTCAGCAATACTAGACTCAGACTCCCGTACTGTGGATTATTTGAAAGAAATTTTCAAGTGCTCTAAGTATGGTCTCACTTTTGAAAGTCTATTGTTCTTTTCGAGAGTGTTATTATCATTTAGATGAATATAACTCATAATTTCTTCAAACCTCTTTCAATGAAGAGTTGAGGAAACCACAGCATTATGCACATCAGATTTTTATTCCCAGTACATTCTCCTTTGTGGGACTATGCAGTATGCACTCAAAATGAAATTTCCTAAAAAAAAGTCTTGAGTTGTTAACCTTTACAATCTTGATATAAAATTCTAGTACTTCTGTGTGGCCTCTTGACAATGGGTCGAGTTTCCATCGCTTTTCTGGGTCCTCACTTATTAGACATCCATGTTCAAACCACTTGAATCTTGAGTTCTGAAACTGAAAATTAGTAATTTTATTTTATTTTTGTATCGCATATATCACAGATTGTTTCATGATTTATTCAAGGAACTTATCATTAAAAAAATAGTTGGAACTTTTTTAGAGCCGTCATTGGTCTGCTAATATGACTTGGTTTAAAGGTGAGTTTGGAATCTAAAAATTTGTCACTATTTTATTTTTAAATTACAGATATATTTTAAAAGAATACATAATACCTTAATTCATTTATACCGTGGTGCAAAATTACTTCATAGGAAATGTTTACTTGTAAGCTCTTGTATTTTCTGAAATGTTTACTCTATATTTTTAAAAATTTTAAAAAGTAATTTTACTTACATCTATATAGAAATATTAAGAAAAATATATAATGTGCAAGGAGGTGATTTGGTCAGAATCACACTCTATCATCAGTTTTTTCCCCCAATTAAAAGTACCCATTTTATAGAATTAAGTCTGATCCAGGAGGGCCTTCCGAACATAGGGTCGATTCGTGACTGTTCAAGCGATAAATAATTATATCTCACAACCATATCCAAACCCAAGCCTGGAAGATCATTGTAACTTGTTCACTGAGCCACTCTAATCTCTTATTTTAGTTAATGAAATGAAATTTTATTATAGGACTTTTTTTACTTAATGGGCTTTAAGTAAAAATTTTTTTCATATTTTAGTATACAATCAAACGACATTCTGGCATTGGCCATTTTCAAATTTTTATCATTATATTGTTAAATTATATACTATGATTTGAAAAAAATATATTTATGTTGATTCTGAAACCAGCAACATGAAGAGAAAATATGTCTTTTTTTGTATAAATTAAAAATTATTTTTCGCCTAAATAGTGGCAAAAAGCATAATATCAAAATAAAAATATTTTTAACCATAATTTATTTGGTTATAGGCTGCCCTTGGAAGTCCCGCTGATAAACAGCTGAAGCCAGGAGATGAGATTTTACAGATAGCAGACTATGATGCCAGGGATATTCGCCATCAAGATGCTCAGATGCTGTTCAGAGATGCTGGTAACACAATCAAAGTAGTCATATACAGGTGGGCCTCAGAATATTTGCACTAAACTATCTTTACTAACTATACTATAAAAACCAAACTAATAAAAACTTCTTGAGTGAAGAAGAGGGCAGTGACTATCTCAGAGTCTCAGGGAACGTATTTCAAAGAGAGAAATCAGAGGCAGAATTGGGTAATGTACTTGACAATAGATATCTTGATAAAGGCTCTGATCTTTTTGATCCCATTAGAAAATCTTTAAAAAAAGAAAAGGAACTCAAACAATTTGGGAGATGTTACTTGACTATGTGGAATAGCTAATTTACACAAAATACTGATCAGTTCTGCCCATGACCGTACTATGTTGAAAAAACTGTTTTTCATCTGATCACCAAAGTTAAGCAATTTTTGGCATTGTTAGTACTTGGATTGATGATCACCTGGAAAACTGTTTGCTGTTGGCATTTTTGTTAGAGAGGGAGGTAGCACAGCGAGTAAGGTTCTGTGTTACTATCTCCCGGGCTTGGGGACCTTTAAACCCAGGAGTGTAGTTCAGTTGCCTAGGGGAAGCAACTTCAGTATATGCAGCAGAACTCAATCCATTCAGTAACTAGGACTACTACTACATCTAAACACTTTTCCATGAGCTGATAGAGCAGCCACATCTTCTAGTTTAATAGAAGCTGGGATCTGTTCTATCTCAGGAGCCGAAGAATCCCATTCCTCATTATTCTTCAGTACCCTATGAAACAGCTATCCCAGAATAATTAATCCAGTTACAGGGAAAGAAATAAGTGGCAGTGCTAATGATCTTTATGAGTTTACATATTGAGGTTGATAGCTTAGTTGATGTTAGCTGGTTGATAGCTAGCAGGAAAATGTTGTGGAGTGTGAACAGTAGATGGCTTTGGTACATTTGTGTCCTGTAATAAATGCAGTATAGATTGTCAGTGTTGATGTTCTCCAACTTGGAGAACCAATGCCTGATCACAATACAAAAAACATAATGGTACTAGTTGGGTAGGATTAGTTTTAACATAATATCCCTAGAGTTCAACCTCAATCTGTTATATTCTTGTGAGTGAGATCTGAGCTCATTAAAAATATGTGAACATGAATATTAATAATGCAATGCTGTATCTTATTTCCTACATCTAAAATCCAAAGCATTTCAATAATAATTCACTAAAGTTGTTGTTTTTATTGGTTCTCTTTGTTTAATATAAAACAGTAGTAAAATATTATCTTTATTTTGGGTTGGCAAAATCACATTTAAACCAAAAAAAAAAAAAATATTTTAATGTCATAATTTAGATAAAACAACACTGTATCTTATCTTCTACATCTAAAATTAGAAAAAAATGTATATCATTGCTTTTTTGTAATATTATATCTTAGTCAGTTATTAAAAATAATTTTTAATGATATGCGATTTCTCTAAATCTATAGCTTATATTACACAATCATTTCAATAATATTTCACTAAAATTGTTATTTTTATTGGTTCTTTTTGTTTAATATTAAACAATAGTAAAATATTATCTTTATTTTGGGTTGGTAAAATCACATTTAAACCAAAAAAAAAAATATTTTAATTTCATAATTTAGATAATACAACACTTTATCTTATCTGCTACACCTGAAATTAGAAAAAAAATGTATATCATTGATTGTCTGTAATATTATATCTTAGTCAGTTATTATAAATAATTTTTAATGATATTCCATTTCTCTAAATCTATAGCTTATATGACACAATCCTTTCAATAGTACTTCACTGGATTTTTAAAATTTATTTGTTCTTTTTGTTTAATATTAAGCAGCATTATAATATTATCTTTATTTTTGGTTAATAAAATCACATCTTACTGAAAAAAGTATTAATTTAATGTCATAATCATAAAATATTTCCAACCATCTTGAAAATCTGATAATATTTGATGTTTTATCAAAATATTACCAATGCATGGTCAATTAAGCACTATATTACTTTGCTTAAGCTGAGATGCCTCATAAGATAAAAAAAAAAAATGAACACTTTATTTTTTTTTAATATTTATTTTTTTTTTTTTTAAATTCAAAGCATTATTCTAGAACCATTCTGTAAAACAATCATTGTATCGTAGAATACTCGTATAACCTTTAGTGACTTTAAGAATACTTTTGAGATGCTCTAAGGATAGTGTGTTCATTTTTATTTTTTTAAATTATATAAATTTTTTTTGGACTGTGAGGAATCACAGCCTAAGTGATGATAAGCTACTTAAAGTCAAGGATACAGATTTTTTTAAAAACTAATTGAATTGCTAAAGAAAAGTTTTCTTTGCATTCTAATAGTAATTCTCTCATTCCTCTAGAGAGAGCCCAATAATTCCTAGCCGAGATAGCAGCGTTGAACCTTTGGCACTCCCTAGAGCATTAGCAACACTTCCAGAGCATCAATACGATCCTATTGGTCCAATGATCTTCAACACTGCTCTTGTAGACACTTCAAGGTCTTCTTCAAGGGCATCAACCCACAAGCAGGAAGTGGAAGACGAACAGCATGCCTTATTAGAACAAGTAAGTGAGATGATTTGATTTTGTTTTCCTTGGTTGGACATTTATTAATTTTAAAATAGAACTGATTAGTTTTCAAAATGTCTCATAAATTCAATTTTCTATTATAAAAATTCACCCCAATTTTGGATTACATTAATAAAAACTATGTATAATTACAAGTCAAAATTGATGAGTTTGCCAAGTATAGGTAGAGGGAATAAAAAATGGTGGCTGTTTCAAAGCGATAAAAAAAACTAATTTTTCATTTGGAGATCTATATCTTTAAAACTACAATAGAAAATCTAAGAGAACATCATTTAAAGTAGAGTAAATTTTCTAAACTGTAAGCCCTAATATAGCTATTTATGTTCAATAGTTCTTGAGATATAGCTTTTTAAAAAGTAACATTTCATAAAAGTGCTGAACAGAACGTACTGAAAGATCAGTAGTTAGTGAATTTATTTTGAAAAATCTATATCTCAAAAACCATTTGACATACAGATGTCTATTGGCACTCAAATTAAAGCTAGTTTAATGGGCTATGAAGTAGTTTATGATGTTTATCGTTGTAGGAGTAGAAGTTTTCATGATATTTGCTTCAATACATTGATTTATAGTTGTTCAGACAAAGTTTCATTTGCCAAATTTATTTTTATATGCGAATATCATAAAATCTACTATCCCTAAGAAGAATTTTCATAAACTAATTATAGTAAGTTAAATTTCCTTTATTTTGAGTGCTGGCAGACATATGTGCGTCTTATGGATCTAGAGATATATTTTTTTAAAAATCAAACATTTTATACGAACTATTAGAAATTAACAGTTTGTGAATATATTTTGTCCAATATCATAAAAACTACTAGTCCTACAAAGATAAACATTATTAACTATTTTATAGAAAATTTAAGTAGCTTTAATTTGAGTGCTGACAAACATCTGTATGTCCTGTGGCTTCTGAAATAAAGGTTTTCAAAACTCAAACTTATTGTCCGAACAACTATAAATCAATTTATTTTAGGAAATATCGTGAAAACAACTATTTCTATGAAGGTAAAGGTCATAAATGACTTTATAATACGTTAAACTAGCTTTAATTTGAGTGCTCATAGACATCTATATATCAAATAGTTCCTGAGATATAGATTCTCAAAATAAACTAACTACTAATCTTTCAGTAGATTTTTATGAAATTTTGCTGTTTAAAAAGCTATAACTCAAGAACTATTGGACAGAAATAGCTCAATTAGGGCTAATATTTCAGAAAATTTATTCTCCTTTAAATAATGTTCTTATAGATTTTCTAGTGTTCTAAAATAAATTGAATTATAGTTGTTTGGACAATAAGTTTGATTTATGAAAAACTTCATTTCAGAAACCAGTAGACGTACAGATGTTTGCCAGCACCCAAATTAAAGCTAATTAAATTTACTACAAGATAGTTAATTATCCTTATCTTTGTCATAGTAGTAGTTTTTATGATATTTGACAAAATAAACTTACAAAATGTTAATTTCTAGTTGTTCGTATAAAATGTTGGATTTTTGAAAAAAAATAATTTCTAGATTCATAAGACGCACATATGTATGCCAACACTCAAAATAAAGGAAATTTAACTAACTATAAAGTAGTTTATGACACTTATCTTAGGGGTAGTAGTTATTATGATATTCACATATGAATAGAAATTTAGCAAATGAAAATTTGTCTGAACAACTATAAATCAATTTATTTAGCAAATTTCATGTAAACTATTACTCCTACAAAGATAAACATCATAAACTACTTTATAGTTCATTAAACTAGCTTTAATTTGAGTGCTAATAGACGTCTGTATGTCAAATGGTTTTTGAGATATAACAATTTGAAGTGAACCAGCATTTCTCCCTAAATAGAAGGGCTTCATTGGGGCTAAAACAGATTCAAACCTTTAAATGAGGTAAAGTTTTATTCTAAACTATTTTTCGTATATGTTGTAATAATAAAAATTATTTAAATAAAATAAATGGAATTGTATATAGCGTTTTACTTACTCTCATATCTTAGGTATAGCTTGGGTTCAAATGAAAAGCTTTAATATTAACAGATAGGAGAATTTTATTTATATTTTATAATATATTAGACTCTTCATCTTTAATACATATTCTTAACTTATATTTTTTCTTAAATGTATTGTAATTTCAATTATGATGGGAAGTTAAAATAAAGATTTGAAAATATTTGAATCTGCTCAACCTGGCCGCGATTCAATGGATTTTTGGAAGGACTTGCACAATCATCTTGGCTTTTTTTTTTAATAGCGTATTTATTATAGATGATGAAAATTGGTTAGCTTGCTTTTTTGGTTTAATACTACAATATTTAACATTGATACATAAAATAAAAACACAACTAAAATCATTTATATATAAAAATTACTATTTACTCATAAAAGAGGATATTACAATATATATTGTGCTTTTATATTTTTATCTATACCCTAGGTATCATGTAAATTTTATTTTGATATCTTAATTTTTAATAAGGTAAAAGGAGATAAAAATATTTTTACATTATCAAAAGCTGTAACATTAGTTTAAGTATAAATTTCATAATTGGCAGTTTTTATCATATCAGAATGATTTTTCAAAAAACCCATTCTTACTGGAGGTTAGAAAGGATTTCTTTCACAAATTCTCTTTAATGTTGTTCTTCAGACTCTTTTATCGTAATCTGACACTTGAAGCAAACTCTGGTTTCATCAGTGATTCCATTCTCCCTCTGTTCAGATTGGTGTTCTCTTGCAAATATTATTCTTTGTTTGTTGTGTTTTCCAGTAAGAGTAAGAATGGGACTTTTGTGTGTTTTCTTGAGCTGAGGTTAATCTTGATACTAATCCCTTTTCCAAATATTTGTTAACTAACAACTAATTTCTAATGTCAGCAGCTTTTGAATTCAGTTTCCTGAGAGATTTAGATTAAACACTCATCAATGGGATTGCTAAATTGTTAATGATTGGAGAAAAGATGGTCGGGGGGGGGGGGGGGGGGGG
>NW_027107458.1:998085-1001968 GCF_000696795.3 Halyomorpha halys | reverse complement strand
AACTATGGACAAGACAGTAGTAGGTTGATTACATTATTATTTATATACATATAAATGTCAGCAACAAATAAAAGAATCTATAAAGAATTAGTTAAAGAAATTAGGAATGAACATTGTTATAAATTGCAGGAAAAGGCGCTAGAGTGCAGGTAGGCAAAAGACGTTATATAAACATAAATCTAAAGGTCAAAAGATCGTAGAGATAAAATAGCCAATGTGAGAGTATTACTCTCACATATATATCTTATATTACTCTCACATTGGCTATTTTATATATAGCCCCCCCCCCCTGACCATTTTCTCCAATCAGTAATCTACGGTAAACTATCTACACCTCATAATAAATTATTAATGACCTGAAATTGCTTGTTTTGAATTCCTCCTCTTTCTGTAACTTTTTTGGACATTGGAATTGTAAAGTAATGAAAACTAAGATAATGATTGATTTAACAAAAATATTTCCCTTCTTGGTGAAGAATAAATATTCTTATGAATAAATATAATAAAAAAAAAAGAAATTTAATAATTTTGCTAGTCAGATGTCTTAAAATATTGGTGATAATGAGTATTAAATTTTGATTAGAATTAAATTTTGGTTTTAAAATTGTGTCTGTTATTTAAAAAAATATTTCTAGTGGGTGGGGATGTCAGACTACTGAGATACCTACCTAGCTACTCCTTGAACATTTGTTTAACCAATCCTTATCAACTGTGTTGTGTTTTTTTTGTTGATTTTTTTTTTAACATTCATTACAAATGATTTGTATGATTGATGACAGAAAATTTTCCTTCTTATCTCCTTATCTTCTTCTTCCTTACTGGTGCTAATGTGTTGGGTTGTAAAATAAGTTTGTAGCATTTTTCAGTATTTCAAATTAATCCTCTCTGTGTTTATAAAATCATGTTTACTTGGTCAATAATGTTTACATATTCTAAAAAAAGAATTAGTTAAGGTGCTTTTATGCATCAGTTTCAACCAAGATTCCTTAAGCGGTATTTTGCTTGCTCAAACTGGAAGAATAAAAAATTCATTTTCGCCATTTAATGATTTTTTATTTCCGAAAAGGAAAATCCGTATCACGGATGGTTAGCAAAATTTGCAGTGTGAATGGCGATGATGCATTAGAAGAAAGCGCCGTCCCTAATTTTGAATTTGAAGACGCAAAACGCTCAGGTTGTCCTTCAACTGTTGATGAACGACCAAATTCAAGCATTGGTCATATACAACCTTCACTTTACGACACGGGATATTGCAAAACTGTATCAAGTTGGAATAATTAAAGGGAGCAGTTATGCAAAAGTGTCCAGCATTGGCTTATCACAAAGGCATAGTTTTCCATCACGATAATGCCTGTCCTCGCATATTTTTACAGACCCGTCAGAAATTATTGGAGTTTGGCTGGGATGTGATCCTCTACCCACCTTATTCACCAGATCTTGCCACAAAAAAATTTCACTGATTTCGGGCCCTTCAAAACTCTCTTAATGGGAAATACTTTAATTTGCTCTAAGACTGCAAAACACACATAGAGGAGTTCATTGCGCATACATCTGAGAAGTTCTGGGAGGAAAGAATTAAAAATTACCTGAAAGATGGGAACATGTAATAGATCAAAATAGGTCATATATAATTGATTAAACATATTTACAAGAATCTGTAAATAACAATTATTATTTTTATCTATTTATTTTATTTTTTATTTGCACATATTTTTTTTATAATTCATAGTTATTATTCTCAATTATTCAATATTATTATCGTTATAAATAGTGTCATTTGCATAGGATTATACCCCCTCCCCCAAAATCAATTCTTAAACAACAAAAACAGACTGTTATAATATTATAATAACCATGTACGGTCCACCCGGCCGATCTGGTATTGAATAAAAAAATATAATTAAATAAAGAGCCTTTTCTTTGATACTGCTTTAATTTTATCACTATTGTGAATTCTGTATCATAGACTATACAATACAGTACATTAAATTTGTCATTTTAGATTTGATTACTAGTTCTTGGTTGGCATTCTTCTGTAATGCGGAAAAATATTCAAAGAACTTTACTCATGAAAATTTAACCTTTTTTTCAATTATACATTTTCAAGGACAAATAAAACTTTTTTTTATTTCTTCAATTATTTATTATATGATATTTTGAGCTTAAATCAGCTCATATTCAAAAATACTGTAATATATGATTAAAAATTTAAAAAAATTTTTAACTCATTCCATAATTCATTGTTATATTTTTCATTTTTTTTTAAATTACCAAATTTTTATTAATATCAAATCCTCCTATAACATTTTTTTCTTATCAACATCTTAAAACCATCCATGTTTTCATTAAACAACAATCTTTAATCCTTTGTGTGATTTTCGCATCACAATTTATATGATGTTATAATTTTTATAACATTATCGTGTAGAACTTGAATATTTTTTTTTTTAATTTATTAAACACATATCATTTAAATTTATCTATGTTTATTAATAAAATCTAATTATCTTTAACATTATAATTGATATAAAGAGTATATTTGATATATCACTATAACTCTGAAAATATTTAATTAAAATTTATTTTTGGAATCTAAAGTTATTTTTTTTCTTTCACCTTTAAATAGGTTACATTTGTATTAACTACTTTCATTTAATTTATCCAGGAAATTAGTTTTAATTGTTTGAATGTTTTACTGAAGTTGTTCAGATAACCATTTCTAAATTTATTTTTTTTGTATTGTAACTATGCCTGTTTGTCTCATGTTAGATAAAAACTACCCACTATTGTGGTGCAAAATAAAAAGATTTCACTTAAATTAACCCACTGGTTCTGAAATTTAAACATCATGAATATTTGTAACCACCTAATTTTAGTTGTATCAATAATATAATATAAACTTCGAAATGTGTTAGTGTAAAATATTCGGGTAATATATTGTATATTTAAATAATTGACCATATTAATTCAAATTATGAAGACCATCTTCATCATAATAAGAAAACAAATACTATTTTTATTTTGTTGTATTAATTACAAATAAATTCGAACATATCCATGAAATGTCAAGAGAAATAAAATTGTTGAAGTTGACAGATCATAATTGAAGACTATAGAAATCTGACCATATATAAATTACTGGAATAAAATATAGTTATTGATTTCTGGTCTTATTTATCTCTAAAATTGAATTAAGAGAAAATGTTTTCTAGGTAAACATGAAAATTATTTTTTATAGAATTCAAATTTTTAATGATAAACAGCAAAAAATTATAGGATTTATTTGAAAAGCAATCAGTTGACCACCATCAGTGTAAATAAGAGCATAAAAAATGTTATTACGTTTAATGTTAGAATAACTGAATGAACGATTTATATTTAAAAAAAAAAGATATAAATTATTATAATACTGCAATATCATTATGGAACCTTATTAATATTCAGGTGTAGATAGTTGACCGTAGATTAATGCTTGAAGAAGTTTGTCAGGGGGTGCGGTCATAAAATAAACAGGCATAAAATAAATAAATATGGTTTTGTTTATTTATGTTGTTCTTTGCTGACCGCACCCCCCGACAAACTTCTTCAAGCTTATGAATATTCTTTCTAACATTAGTTTTTTAGTTATTATAAATGTTTTTAATCAATTCCTTCTTTGAAAATTGTTAACAATGTTAAAAAAAACATTGTCAGAAGGAACACAATCAGATTTATGAACTTCTAGAAAGTTTCAGTTGTCCAAGTTGGTTTTATTTAAATATCCTTCAGATTATAACCATTTTATTTAAACTAATTTTATGGATAAGTGAATAATATTCCTTACACTGATTCCTTGTATGGAATCAATGTGAGCGATATTCCTGAGAAATGTACTTATGTATTC
>NW_027107458.1:994665-997430 GCF_000696795.3 Halyomorpha halys | reverse complement strand
GTTTTCGGAATGATTAAATGATATGTTTCATAGTGAATTAAGTAGATTGTCCCTGAAGATGGCCGAATTGGCCGAAACGTTGGACGTGTAAAAGCAATAAAAGTTTTGAGACTATAATTTGGATAGTGTTTTGAATTATTTAGTAAAAAATTGCCAGTCTCAAGAAAGAATTTTAAGATTATAAATTAATTTCTTAAATTATTTATTAAATTTCAAATTTCTTATGCTGCTATAAAATTTGCATTGATATATCGTGGAAGTATTCATTACAAATGACTTTTTTTTTTTTTTTTCTGACCTAGAAAAAATAATAACAAACAATTAAATATATACAAATGAAAATGTACCAACATATGTACATACTTTTTCATTTGTATATATTTAATTGTTTATTATTATTTTTTCTAGGAGGTCAGAGAAAAAAAAAAAATAATACAAATGACTAAAAGTTGTTCTAATTCTCAGTTATTCACTGAGATTTTGTTTTTTCTAGGGCCTTTGCCCTATGATAAATAAATTGATATTTTACAAAAGATTTTTTTTAATGCTGTTACTATGCAATTATTATTTTATTACTGTTAAGATTCTATAAACTAAAATGTTTTTCATTCATGTTTGGAAAAAATTTACTATCTTTTTAACTGGATTGAAATCAATTCGTCATTTTAAGTTACCTTAAAGAAAAAAACACTATGTGAATTATAATTTTTTTCTTTCCTAACCATATTTAACCTACATCAGTTTATTTTACAATGACTTCTACTCTTTTTTATTGCAATCTATTAGATTTCCTGTTTAACTATTTTTGTTCAAAAAATAGAAATACAATGTCTTCTCTTTTCAATTTATCTATGAGTTCAGCATATGTTTCACTAAAATTTCTATTATCTCCATTATATTGATTTTCAGTTATTGTTATGGATTTCTTTTTTCATCTTAAAATATTTTTTCTTTATTAGGTATTTTTACATATTGAAAATCAAAATTATTTCCTTTTTCCACATGGTGTAGTTTTTTAAAATTATTTTCAGGATTTTTTTTTTTTTTTATGCAATCATTAGCATGTAGATAAATTCTCTTTTATATGTTTTCCATCCCTCCTGTAATATATTCAAAGACTGTTCATGTATATAGAACAATACTGGGATAAATTTTTATTATTTTATAGTTTTGTATTTAAAAATGTGGGTTTAATGATGTCCAAAAGGTTTTTTCCTTAATCTTTTTTATTAATATTTAATAAAATAACATTTTTACAGTGTGAATAATTTATATGTGTATACTTAATGATATTTTATAACAATAGAATAAGTAAGTTATTTACAACAAATATTTATAGTAAAGTAACTTTAAAAATTAAACTTTACTGGTTTAGTGAATGTATTAAATTATGATGTTTATATTTTATTATTGATACAACTGAAATTAGCTGGTAAAAAATATTCATGATGTTTAAGTTTTAGAACCAATGGGTTAGTTCAAGTGAATTTGTTTTATTTTGCACCACAATAGCGGGTGGTCATTATCTAATATGAAACCAACAGGCATAAAAACAATATAAAAAAAAATTAGAAATGGTTATCTGGACAACTTCAGTAAAAAATCTAAACAATTGAAACTAATTTCCTAGCTTAATTAAATTAAAATAGTTAATACAAAATATCCAGTAAATTTATTGGAAGACATAAAAAAGTAATTTTATATAAAACATTCATTGGACCAGAGCATATAAACAGTTTGTAAGCCTGACATCATAACCAGGCAGGAGTGTCCCACTATTTTTCCTTTAAGAGGTGTCCTGTGAGAATTTATCTAATGGTAGAGGAATCATATTAATTTTTTTTTATATAATTAGATGTGATGATAATAAAAATCTTTGAGATTACTTTCAATGCAATTTGAAATCAAAAATTGTAGCTCTTATATCAGGGGTTGACGAATCCATATTTCATAAAAAATCAAATAAGAAACGTAGAAGATTTCCAGGTGAGCAAAATGCTCAAATGAGAAAAAAAAAAGAGTATAAGTGGGGAGGTAAAAGAGGAAGTAACATAAACAAGAGGAAATATCAACATCAAGGAGTTAACAGAAGAGAAACAAAATTACAAACAAAAAGATGAAGTACTAGAAAATATATTGACTTTTATTTCCCTATGTGAGTAAAATGCAAGGCTACATCTCACCAGGATTAAAACAAGAAAAAAAACTTTTGGATTCCAAAAATAAATTTCTATTAAATATTTTCAGAGTTATAGCAATATATCAATTAAACATTTTATATTAATTATTATAGCCTTAAAGGTAATTTGATTTAACCAATGAAAATGTTTATACAAAATGTATTCTAAAACGTTGGTTTGATTTTTTGCAACGTTTGCGAATAAATTATTAGTAATTGTAAAACGATGATTGTGGTTATTCAGTAAAACAGTGATTTTTGCTTTCAGGACGTGTTGGAAATAAAAATTCACCTAAGTAAAATTGTAATTAAATCATTTGTAAAAGTCGCATTGAAATTCCAATATACCCCTATATATACCCCTTATAGGGGTATTCATGATGTCGTGTTAAATGTTATATGTTTTACCATGTTAAATGTTATAATTATAGGATTGTGAGCAGCTCTATTTGAAGTCATGTTAAATGTTAAATGCATAAGAGCCCCTAGCGGATTTTCTCAGCAACTTGTTGTATAAACCTTTACGTTTATAACCTTCCTTCCAGACCCTCATGTTATTGTTTACTTCAGTTTTGTTTTAAGTAAT
>NW_027107458.1:991091-994480 GCF_000696795.3 Halyomorpha halys | reverse complement strand
TTTTACCACGGCAAAAGAAGGCAATTTTTTTCGATTTAACACGAGTTTTTCCATTTAACATAGATCATGAATACCCCTATAGTACGCTAGAGAAGAACTGAGAAGGGTTGATCTCATTTCTAAAAGAAAACTTCATTCATTGCAACTACCTTACCAAATTTCTCCAAATTTGAAGGAAAAATGGGGAGGTTAAATCTTGAAAATGGATTTTTATATGGTATATTCTATCTTACGAAATAAGTTTATATTTATCGGTGCATTTTCAATTTTAAACACATTCCTGGACCACTTCTTGAATTGAATGTTTCTGAACACGAACAGTTCGAATACATGTTTCGAAGGTGAGTCAAGTCGAGTCACTCCTCGAAATAATTTTGTAAAAACGACCAATGATTCGAAGGGAGGTAAACTTAGTGAGGTGAAAATAATGGAAGGGAAGCGAGTGAATGTAGAACTAATAATAGAAGTTATGTTTGCCAACTTGAGCCTAAGGCCAAGGTGGCAGTGAAGAAACACTGTATCTCACGGATAGGGCGGGGTTCGTCTTTCTCTATTCGGTTTATAGGTTATGAAATTCTACAAATATCCTCTATTAAATACTAAACATATTTTATTTTTTAATATGCTGAGGAGAAAAAAAAACTTCCAATTAGAACATATTATTCTAATGAGGTGTAGATAGTTGACGGTAGATTACTGATTGGAGAAGATGATCGGGGGGGTGCGGTCAGCAAAGAAGCAACAAAAATAAACAAAAAATATTTATTTATGCCGACGTTTCGACCTATTCAACATGATAAAAAATGTTGTGATGTATAATTCAAAATCAAAAAAAAATTTTTTAACTCATTCCATAATGCATTGTTATATTTTTCATTAAAAAAAAAACACCAAATTTTTACTAACATCAAAATCATTTTTATTTCAATTTTTTACCATTTCTATCCTCCTATTACATTTTTTTCTTATCAATATCTTAAAACCATAAATTCTTCATTAAAAAACATTTTTTTATCCATTATGTGATTTTCATATCTCAATTTATATGATTTTTATAACATTATCGTCTAGAATTGGAATATATATATTTTTTAAATTTATTAAACACATGTTATTTAAATTTATCTGTATTTCTTAATAAAATCTAATTATCTTTAAGATTATGATTGATATAAAGAGTATAGTTGATATACCACTATAACTCTGAAAATATTTAATTGAAATATATTTTTGGAATCTAAAGTTTTTTTTTTTCTTTCACCTTTAATTAGGTTTTGTTTTCAAACTGTTGGTATGCACTTATCTAATAAATGTTTCATATAAAGTTACCTTTGCGTGTCTTGTGATAAGTTTACTGGAAATTTTATAGTTTTAACTGTTAAAATTTTTTACTGAAGTTGTCCAGAACCATATCATTTCTAAATTTATTTTTTTTTGTATTGTAACTATGCCTGTTTGTTTCATGCTAGATAAAAACCACCCACTATTGTGGTGCACAATAAAAAGATTTCACTTAAATTAACCCACTGGCTCTGAAATTTAAACATCATGACTATTTGTAACCAGCTAATTTTAGTTGTATCAATTATATAATATAAACTTCGAAATGTGTATATTATATATTTAAATAATTGACCATATTATTTCAAATTATGAAGACCATCTTCATCATAATAAGAAAACAAATACTATTTTTATTAATATATTTATTTAGTCGGGGGGGGGGGAGAGTGCGGTCAGCAAAGAAAAACATAAATAAACTAAAAAATATTTATTTATGCTGACTGGTACACGAACTCAGGTCTTCTTACTCACTTAACTACCTCATACCCAACGCTAGTATTGTGCTAAATTGATTTTTACTTATTTATGGTTTAATTATTCATGTTCACCGTAAAACTTAATTATAAGTATATAGTAATAGAGTATATAAAGTAACAAAGTATATAGTAGTAATAAAGTATATAGTAGATAGTAAAATTAATTATAAGGAAGGCGGTGGGTTAGCAGCTTAGCAGATCAAGATGGCGTATATTTTGCTTTCTGTTGTTAATTGTTCGCGAGACTGGATGTTGAAGTCGTTAATTAAATTTGTATAACTAATGTATAATTATACGCAGAATATCTGTATGTTTATAAAGCTCACTAACATTTATAGTTATAACAATTATATCTTATTGTTCGAACCCCAATACACGTAAATATATACAATTGGTCAATATACACGATTAACAGCATCATTAATTAAAACTTAATAATACTGCACAATATTGTGAAATTAGCAACCAGCCTGGTGAATAACACTAAGCTAATAACCTATTATTATCCATTATTATCCAAAACAATTTACAAATTTAAAACCAATAATCATCATAAATTTACTGGATCTAATAATGAAATAAATAAAGCACACTTCAAATATAAAAAAAAGTTTCCAGTTTTTATGATTGTACAATGCATTATCAGTTTTTATCAGTATACAATGGAATGTTGTTTAGTATTAGATAGTCTTGTGCTCATTGGAATAGTCTGATATAGCAAAGAGGAATTTTTAAAAAATATTTCTGTAAAATACTCTTGTTTTTTTTATTTTTTTATTTGTAGTAAATAACTAGTTGACGTTGCTAGCACTCAAATTATTTTTTTTAAAGATATATTTCTTTTTTATTGTATAAATATAAGGTACAAGTGCATATTCTTCTGAAAATGTTCCCCTTATAGAATCAAATTTTCTTGATAATAATTAAATTTTCCATAATTTTTCTACTTTACATTTTGATAAAACAAATCGAAGGGGAAAAAAAACCAAAACATTATTGAATTAAAATAAAATACGTAACACTGATAAGTATAAAATACATATCATTGAGTAAAATGAAATACATATCATTGATTTATATTTACATTAATATATGTTCAGTTCTTTTGTATTTATATCTAGATATAAATATATCGCTAGAGATTGTAATTTTAATGTGATTTCTATTTTTATGATTCAGGGATTTAATGAGTTGGGGCAAGACTGGAAGAAATTATGTACTTATTTGCACATATATGTAATATGTAATATATGTAAATTGCACATATTTGCATGTGCGGCAACGGCGGACTTGATTACAGACAGGAGTTACGTCAACAAAGCTAAATTATACTGGGCTGTTCGAAACAAAATGGCGGAAAAGCCTCCTTTGGCGTAGGAAAAAAAAATTGAGCAAGCGAAATACCTCTTAAAGATAAGGAATCTCGGTTGAAACTGATGCATAAAAGCACCTTAACTAAACTTTTTTTAGAATATGTAAACATTATTGACCAAGAAAACATGATTTTATAAACACAGAGAGGATTAAATATTGAAAAACGCTATGAACTTATTTTAAAACCCAATATAT
>NW_027107458.1:990649-991029 GCF_000696795.3 Halyomorpha halys | reverse complement strand
ATTAATTTGTTTTTAATTTTTATTATTTATATTTTATATTTTAATTGTGTTCTATGAATGTTAAAGAGGGGGAAAATAAGTGGAGAGATGTATTGGATAATGAGAGAAAATATGAAAAAAAAAGAAAAGAAATATTAATAAGTGAAAAAATGGTAATACAAACAAAAAAGCATATGCTACTGTTATATATTTTAAGTTTACTTGACTATGCTTACATTGTAAAAGATTTACAAAATATTCTGACTAGATTTAGGTATGCTCTGCATCGATTTTTTTTTTTTTTTTTTTCAAATTTTCTCTCATTACCCAATACATCTCTTCACCTATTTTTCCCCTCTTTAACATCTATAGAACACAATTAAAATATAAAATATAAATAA
>NW_027107458.1:958157-990254 GCF_000696795.3 Halyomorpha halys | reverse complement strand
ATAACAAACGCTTCAATGAAAGATTGGGGATCGATTGTTTAGGGTAAATGTGAGGATCATAGTGGGAGGATAAGTTTCTATACCGAGCCAAATAAAGTAATATCAATCTCTAATTTAAAAAAAAAAATAAATTACTCAAATGTTGTAATATTTTTATACATATATAGCTTTAATTTACTAAAATAAATTATTAATCATACTTAAATGACCATGGTTCGAAGAACTCTTACAGGTTCTGTTTGTACAGTCCGCCCCAGAAATCGAGGTGGATATTTCATTGAGATTGAATTATTTGGCATCGCTACACCAAAGAGACCTAAACAAGCGCAATTTATCTCCGTAGGTCTGAAAAAAATACACATCTTAGACGATCCTAGAAATTTAGGGCCAATGTAAATTATGTCTACGCATAACCAGTCGAAATTCTTCACGATTGCATAAAGATATTGCGGAAAAGTCAAATAGAGAAATTTCTGATTTTAATCTTGGATGTACTAGAATAAATAAATATATAATTTATTTATATTCTGATTTAATATGAGACCTACAGACGAACACATCCTCACCTCGACCTAAATTTTATTATCAGATCTTTTCTATAAATACATATTTAAGATTTATAAAATATATTCAAACTAGCATTATAGAGCTCGGTAAAAGTGATTCATGATTCTATAAAAAGCAAGGAGAAATTCCAAGATATTTACGAATCATTTGTTTTTCAGTTTTTTATTTAGTGCTTTTCTTTCTCAAAGCTGGCTTTTCCGACGTATTTCACCCGTTCCCTGAATTCTTCATGTATTATTTTATGCCGTTTCACCTAAAATCTCTAAATATCGTATTTTTATGGATAAAAATATTGATGACGTCAGTTCAAGCAGCTAAAAACAGTTGGAAATTTGGTATAAAAATTTTAGAGAACCTATGACGTAAATGTAAATATTTTTTGAAATGTATTAATAAATATATTGTAAAAACCCCATTTTTTCTCTCATGAAAATTTCCAAATTAATTCAATTGATTCAATGTTTCTCATTAGGCATACATGTTGTCAGAATAATTCCGCAGATACTACTCCTATTATGTAAAATTATTATAATTAGTTAACATACCAAGGTTTTTTACTGCCTAGGGAAGGCTACGGAGGTGGAAGTACCAATGTCAATAAAAGACTTTTTTGTGATACTAGGTCGAAAAATATTAGACACAGGTTCGAGGACTCTTGCCAATGCGACTTAGAGATTTAATGAATACTTTTATGTTTGTTTTTTATATTGCATGAGGAATATTATATGCCGAACAATTTGTTTTCTTTTTAATGGGGTTATAAAAAAAAAATGACCTTTTTATCAAATTCAAGATTTCAAAGGACTGTAAATATTTTAATCCTATTTAATACTTAACAATCCAATTAGAGCATTCTCCAAGCTTCTCTAATCCTATTCGACTTATTCAGCAAAAGTCTCATATTGGTTATTTGTTTTAAAGAAGAAATATGACAGTGTCCTACAAAAATCTTGTAATCTTAAGGCATTTCTGGATACAAAATTTCACAGCCGCTGAAGCAACTCATGAAATTAAGGGGAAAGTGTCCTTGACCAGTGCACTGCGTGGTGTTAGTTTGAAAAATTTAGCAGTGGAGATACAACGTTGGAAAGGAAGAAGGTATCCTGGCGACTATTAGTGGTTATTGAAGAGGTTCTACTGGAAGCTGTCAAATCCGTCCACAAGTACTCGCGAACTTGCCAGGGAGTGTGGTATGTCGAAAGACACTGTTAGTCGCCATCTACTCTCCATGAAGAAGGTAAAAAGAGCAGTAGACTGGTCCCTCATAAACTTACTCCTCAGCAATCACTTCCCGTCGAACCAAATAAAAGTTTAAAGAACTTCATGGGTCCGAACTCCTACCTCACCCACCATATAGTCCAGACCTCACATCATCGGATTACTACTTTTTCTATCCATGGCTACTACTTTTTCTATCCTTCAAGGGAAAAATTTTATAATTTCGTGGAGGTTGAAATTGTGGTCCAAGAGTTCTTTTACAGCCATCCCAAGGAATGATATCATCGAACAAATTTGGTCGATCGTTAATAGGTCGCTATGTTTAGGGTGGAATTCCATATACCATGGACTTCGAAGCGATTGTAGAAGACAAAAGTTTCTTGCAATATTTTAATGATTCTGGGAATTTTCAAAGGTCATTATTTTCAAGAATTTTGACAGCCTGACACTCCCCACACAGCACAATATATTATGACTTATGTGTTACACTTGTCCCCGGACGCAACGCGTGGACTCATTATTATTATCTTTGTCAGACATGCAAACTCAGCCTTCCCATTAATGTTAAGGCAAAAAATTAAATTATAAATCTGTAGCTACTTTGAATTAATAATTACCCATGTTCGTTTGATTCTCCTGGACGTCAGTTTTTCGCCCTTTGAATAATTATCGTTGTTTTCACGTAGGTAAAAATTTTCAGTCTTACTGTGCATTTTTCATATATACGAACAAATAGTGCAACACTTATACATTGATGTTGATAAAAAAAATAATTGCCTTTTACTTAAGTAAAAATCTATCTTGAACTAGTATCGGAAATTTTTTTAGGTAAGGCATTTATAGAATACTGTTATCAAAAGTTGGTCTGGGAATCTTACTTCATGACCCTATATCACGAAAACTTAATTAATTGTTTTGAACATCTATTTTTCTTATCTACTCATACCTCACTGGAATCCACCTTATACTGTAACACAGTGTATAAACTTATAGTATGCATTTACAATCGTTCTCAAACCTTAGAATACGCCTATGAAAGTCGATCGTGACACAATTTTAAGATAAAAAGTAGGTCTTATATAGAGAAAAGCTACACCTTTGGTGTAAGTCATGAACTTAGAATTTCTAAAACTATTTTATGACTCTTGTCAGGTATCCAGAATAATGGCAGCATATTCAACAGATCGGTCCAACAGCTCGGTTATTCGGATGACCTTGATATAATGGTGCGATCTTTTACTGAGTCTTTCTTGAGCCAGCAGAGAGCTGCTGCACGCATGAGTCTGACTATTAATGAAAGCAAAAAGAAATATATGTACACCGGAGGAGCCAGATCCCAGGAGAGACAGGTTGTCGTAGGAAGCTGTACCTTTGAGAGAGTCGAGGAATTTCCTTACCTTGGATGTCAGGTCACAGCAACAAATAATGTTTCCACAAAAATAAAGCGAAGGATCACAGCGGCTAACCGATGCTTGAAACTGTTCTGGAGCATGCTCATTAGCAGAAAAACAAAGTTCCATTTATATAAAACTCTAATTAGGCCTGTTCTAACATATGCTTCCCAGACATAGACCCTATCGAAACAGGATAGAAATAACCTGTTAGTCTTCGAGAGGATAATCCTTTGAAGAATCTATGGGCCGTTAAGGGATCAGGAAGACCGGCTGAAGAAGAAGAAGAAATAAGGAACTCTCTAAGCTGCAAGAATATAGATATTATGACCTTTTTTAGGCAGGGACGCCACGAGTCCCGGCGAAATGCCTAAACGAGTCATGGGAAAAGAAATCCATTGTCCAAGAAGAGTCGGACGGTTCAAGCTCCGGTGGATGGATGTCGTGGTACAAGACTCACTTGACCTGCTTAGAGTCCGAAATTGAAAGACAGCAGCCCAATACCAAGCCGAATGGAGAAGGCTCATAGAAGAGGAAGCTAGAACCCATCGTAGGGTTTTAGGGCCTACTGATAGATGGATTTTATGACGCTTGAAGTCTTTGAATGTGATTTAAGTACTTGATGCGAAAAGAAAGATTAAACCACAGGAAAAAATGGTTTTAATTATATTAACTGTTTATAAAATTTTTACAATAAAAATTTCATACTAAAAAAATATAATTTGGATAAATATTGATGTTTTGATATTCACAGAAGAGAAGTGTACTAACTTTATCATTTTAGTGTAAATATATCGGGTAACTGCTTTTTAATCCTTATTATGGTTGAAAAAAAATAGAAATATGATTTCTGACGATGTATACTGAACATTGGAAAATTTTCTCAGCATCGCTTAAGGTCCTGATTGATTTTTCCGGTATTCCAGCGAAAATATCTGAAGGATGATGGTTACTAGAATTTTAAAAAGGAGCTGCCAATACATTAATACTTAATATAATAATAATCAGTAATATGAAGGACCATGGGTTTAGTACTACGTAAGGAAGCACTGTTTTTATAATAACGGTAATACAAGGGGCCCCCCAATTAATAATATCCATTTTATGAGGCTGGGGGGGGGGGGGCCTCAGGAGGGTCCCATAACTCAGATGACTCACGGCTACAGCGTATCAAAAAATAATCATCTACCAGATTCAAACTTGGAGTTATTCAAACTTGGCCCTTGGAGTTATAGTACGGGTTCTTGTAATGAAAACTATGTATAATTACTAGTAAAAATTTACGAGTCTGCCATGTATAGATAGTGGGAATAAAAAATGGCGACTGTTTCAAAACGATAAAAAAAAATTATTTTTCATTCGGAGCCCTATATCTTAAAAAGTAGCAACAGCACAAGAAAACCAAATAGTACATCATTTAAAGTAGAGTAAATTTGCTAAAATATGAGCCCTAATAGAGCTATTTACGTTAAATAATTCTCGAGATATAGCTTTTTAAAAAGCATTTAATAAAAATGTTATATGGAACGTACTGAAAGATCAGTAGTTAGTGAACTTATTTTAAAAAATCTATATCTCAAAAACCATTTGACGTACAGATGTCTATTAGCACTCGAATTAAAGCTAGTTTAATGAGCTATAAAGTAGTTTAAGACGTTTATTTTCCTAGGAGAAGTAGTTTTCATAAAATTTGCTAAAATTAATTGATTTATAGTCGTTCGGACAAATTTTCATTTACCAAATTTGTATTCATATGTGAATATCATAAAAACTACTACCCCTACGAAGATAAGTGTCATAAAATACTTTAAAGTATGTTAAATATCCTTTATTTTGAGTGTTGGATCTAGTGGGTTAATATGTGCGTGTTATGGATCTAGAGATATATTTTTTTCAAAAATCTAACATATTATATGAACAACTAGAAATTAACATTTTGTGAGTTTATTTTGTCAAATATCATAAAAACTACTATTTCTACAAAGATAAACATTATTAACTATTTTATAGTACATTTAACTAGCTTTAATTTGAGTGCAGGCAGACATCTGTACCTCCAATGGTTTCTGAAATAAAGTTTTTCATAAATCAAACTTATTTTCCGAACAACTATAAATCAATTTATCTTAGCAAACATCATGAAAACTACTATTTCTACGAATGTAAATATCTTAAACTGCTTTATAGTACATTAAACTAGCTTTAATTTCAGTGCTAATAGACATCTGTACGTTAAATGGTTATTGAGATATAGATTTCTCAATATAGATTCACTAACTACCAATATTTCAGTACATTTTTATGAAATGATAATTTTTAAAAAGCTATATATCGATAACTATTGAACATAAATAGCTATATTAGGGCTTACAGTTTAGAAAATTTGCTCTAAAAAGATATTCTTTTAGATTTGCTATTGTTGTTGGTAGTGTTTAAGATATAGAGCTCCGAATGAAAAATTAATGTTTTTTTAGGGTTTGAAACAGCCGCCATTTTTATTCCCCTTACCAATACTTGGAAGACTCATTAATTTTGACTAGTAATTATATTTAGTTTTCAATAAAGTAATTGGGGTGAGATAACTACCTTTTTTTCTTCCCGGCTCTTGTACTATTAGTGTATGTATATGTATATAGCTTCCTTAACCGAACATGTTACCCACAACAGCTCCGTCAACATATTAGACAGTAGATAGATGATTTGTGTTATCAAGGAATTATAGTGGATAGCATATCTTCCTATAATAGTACGTTATGGGCGATCAGAAAGAAGTGCAATAAAAATATAAAGTAGTGTCGACTATTGCAAATTTAACGAAAACACGGTAGATTAAAAATACTCCGAAATAGTTCAAGGATATTTTATATCGATTGAGGGGGGGCTAAAATATTTACCACTATGGATCATAATAAAGTTATAAGAATATTAGCAGTGTAAACACATCAAATCAAGACACAGATTTATCAATAAGTAAATCTTTTTTACCTTTTTTAATCTAATGCAAGCAAATTAAACCTATTGACCTTTATTATCGATATGATCTATCGATATCATTTATTCATTAATAGTGATATCGATATACATATATTGTGACAGTGGGAGGAGAGGACAATAATAGATCTGGGTCAGGAGGACTCGGAGGCTGTTTATTCCTGGCGTCCATAACTCAAGCTCTTTCATAAGGGCCCTCTTAACAGAACAGCTTCGGTACATTTCATGCTCAGGAATTTCGGGGGCATCATTAGACAAGAAATTTATGTTTATAGTAGTCTAGTTGAGTATTTAAACTTCGGGGAGTGAATAAGCAGGAAGTGAAAACAGCTGCTAAGTTACAAAGAATATTGGTCTCAGGACGTGTACTTCAACCACAATAACGCTGCAAATTGTCACACGATGGCTTATAGTTTAAAATAATTATTTATTATATCACTTTTTTTTCACTTTATATTTAGAGCTGCATCTCTCAAATATATGATAGACAAACAACAGATTGCCTGACTGTTACATTAATTAAAAAATGACATGTAAGCCATGAAGAAGAATGTCATCCAGTGGTTCATCTTGTTTTAGTCCAAGAGCCTTTCAAGAGAGGAGAGAAAAATAGCCACTTTAATGTACTATGTATAATTACAAATAAAAATTGATGAATCTACCAAGTATAGGTAGGGGGATTAAAAAATGGTGGCTGTTTCAATACGTTAAAAAAAAATTTGAGAAATCAATATCTCAGGAACCATCAAACGTAAAGATGTCTTTCAGTACTCAATTTTTTTATTTATTTTTTTCTTGATACTATTAATTTATTGATAGATATTACAATCTGCTACACAGTAGTAGGCAATAGGTAATAGTGATGAATGATCACATTCATACTGAAATAAAATAAAATCTCTTTTAAAATATATAAACAGAAGGATAAAGAAAATGAACATAATCAAACTATGTGTATGAAAAAATAAATAAATAATAATAAAAAAAATATAATCTCTACACAATTATGAGAGATAGTTGACCGTGGAAGATGAACGAGGAGAAGATGGTTGGGGGTGCGGTCAATGACAAACAAAAATAAGTTGGATTAACCTATTTTTAATGTGCCAACGTTTCGGCTAGAGTTTCTTGCCTTCTTCAGGGCTAAAAATAGAACAAGATAACAACCACAGTAAGTATAGAAAAAAAATAAAAAAGAAAGAATAATTTTACACATAAAATGAATAATTTGACAAAGTAGAATTAATAAAATGAAGTGATAAGAGTAGCGGGAAATAAAACGTATACATAGGTAATTGAAAAAGTGGGTAAAATAACAGAATTAAGACAATGAAGTTATATATTGCAAAGAAGTATGAACATATTAGTTATTATTAATTTAAAAATTGAAATATGAAAAGAAAATGAAAATTGGGAGGAAGAAAATATATGTAACAATAATAGATGATAAAGACGCAAAATATAAGTAAAGTATACCAAGAAATGAATAGAAAAAAATTTTCTATTCATTTCTTGGTATACTTAGTATACTTGGTTATCTTGTTCTGTTTTTAGTCCTGAAGAAGGCTAGAAACTCTAGCCGAAACGTTGGCACATTAAAAATAAGTTACACCAACTTATTTGTGTTTATCATTGACCGCACCCCCAACCATCTTCTCCTCGATAATCACTACACATCTACACTCTTATATCAGCACTCAAATTAAAAATATTCTAATGTTCTATAAAGTATTTAAACACTTTTATCATCCTACGGGTTGTTTTTTTCATGATATGCGTTGTTCTTATAATCATGAGAAAAAATGAGGTAACTTCCTCTTGAATGGAACCAAAATATTTCAATTTGATTAACTTAGTAATAAAGTTTTCAAGTCAATCCAGGAGAACTAGGACCTTTTAAAAATTCTACTCTCCCGGCAAGTGAGACAAGATAATTTTTTTAGTGGGATTTATAGATAAGGTTTTTTGTGGTTCTGCATCACAATACAACGCTAGTTTTTAAATTTGGGTAACCTATTTTAATTATTTTATGTTCTAGCTTTTACTTCAGTTTTTGCATTAAGTTTATTTCCAAACCATTTTTTTTTTACTTTACCGTTAATTGTATGTATTAATTATGTAAATTAATTAAAAAATATAATCAATAGATTTAATAATTTCAAACTATGAGGAAAGGACGCACCGTAGCTAAGGGGTTAGACGCAAGTCTATCTATCTGAGTTCTGTGGGTGGTGCCTATTTTGCGAATCCGGACTTGGTGTGTTGACTTTTTCATTAAGGTCCCACAAAACAACCCCCAACCATGGATAGAATAGGTTGGTCACGTCTAGATAACCAGGAGAACATCACTTTCGACGTGGATTGCCTTAAAAAAAACTATGATAAAATGTTTTATGGGAAATGGAATAATTGCTTATGAAAAAGACCCAACGAAAAGACTTGTTAGTACCTTAAAAAATATATATATTATTGATTAGTAATAGAGATATGCCTTCTTTATCACATAAAGATTTTCTATTAATCTCCATTCTTGTTTAGTTTTCTTATTTTTTTCTCTTATTTTTATTTTTTATCTTAAAATTTGGAGAGTACGGGGGAAAAAAGAGATAGTTTGATTTTGTTTTCAAATTTGATTTTGTTACAAGGGTTTCTGATTGATTTTTGGATGGGGAAGACGTTGGTGATGTAAAATAAAAGGGGCAAAAGGAGTTTAAACTATTCAAAATTGTTGTTGAATTTTGCGAGTAATCTGTGAATACTAGGGGTATTCATGATATTGTGTTAAATGTAAAATGTTTTACCATGTGAAATGTTACAAGTATAGCATTGTGAGCAGCCCTATTTAAAGTCATGTTAAATGATAAATGAATAAGAGCTCCTAGCGGATTTTCTGAGCAACTTGTTTAGTAACCTTTCCATTCAAAACTTCATGTTATTGTTTACTTCTAAGTTTTGATTAAAGTAATTAACTACAACATGCCTAAAATAAGTGAAAAGTAGAAGTGTAAAAGTTTGGCTACTAATTATATTATTTTAAAAGTCCAAAACACATGACAAAAGAAAAAAAACACAAACTACGAGTAAGTAACCTAACACAACAAATAAAACGGTGACAAGCTCAGCTGGTCTGTTTCGTGATGTCATTCTCCATTTAACAGACCTAGTAACAGACTCTCAGCCACGTTAAATGTTATATCATTTTGACATGGTAAAAGAAGGAAATATTTCTCCATTTAACATTAGTTTTTCCATTTACGCTTTAACATGTTAAACTAAAGATCATGAATACCCCTAATATACATTTTCTTTTATTAACATTTAGGAAAAAGTAAGAAATCTGGTTTATTCCTCAATAGTGTTCAATAGTATTTTTCAAATTATATCTGTTACTGTCATTGCTAATATTGAGATTATTAACATTATTAAGTCTGTTTAAATACTAATATACTGTTAAAGAATTTAAGGTACAATCCACCTGAACAATAACCTACAAAGGGGGTATTCATGATCTTGAGTTTAACGTGTTAAATGGAAAAACTTATGCTAAATGGAGTAATATTTCCTTCTTTTAGCATGTTAAAACGATATAATACATAATACGGTTGAGAGTCTGTTATTACGTCTCTTAAATGGAGAATGACGTCACACAACAGACCAGCTGAGCTCGTCAGCATTTTCTTTGTTGTCGTGTTAGGTAACTTGCTCCTAGTTTGTGTTTTGATTGTGTTAGTATTGTTTTGGATGTTTTTAAAACTAATAAAGCAATGGCTGACAATAATAATAATGTAATGACAGTCGGCAATTAGATCATCTTGATTCTCTTCCTTACAAGTTATAAGATCAACAAGAAATTCAGTAGCTTAAACGTTTACAAAACTTCCACTTTTCACCAAATCTATGCATGTTGTAAAAAATTACTTTAATGAAAACTTAGAAGTAAACAATAATATGAAGTTTTGAAAGGAAAGGTTATAAAACAAGTTGCTCAAAAAATCCGCTAGGAGCTCTTATTTATTTACTATTTAACATGACTTTAAATTGGGCTGCTCGCAATCCTATACTTATAACATTTAACATGGTAAAATATTTTACATTTAACACAACATAATGAATACACCTAATGTACCCCTGCACAGATTAAATTAGAGCTAATATTTTTGGGCGAGATTGACATCTATATTTTATATATTATTATTTGCCATACGTGGTTTATATATTTTTACATTTTCTAATGCTTTATAATTATTTTTTTTAATTAGTTACAAGGAAATGTTTGTTCCAACGTAAACAAATAAAAGTAAAACTAACCTGAAAGCTTCAAGTCAAAGAGTTCTTTTTAACAGAACGGCCTTGGCAACGACAAATGCTGATATGTTTTGGCTTGAAACCAATAGTATTTCCTAACCTCGTGCAACAATTCCAAATCCTCTACCGTTCCTTCATTTTATTTTCTTATCTCAGTTTTTTAATTTTGATTTTTTGTTTTTATAGTAAACTTTCTAATAGTGTACATTATAAACTTTCTACTTAAGGCTGAGATATAGAATTATGGATGTATATCAAAAAGATAATATAATTAATGACACGAATAGTTGACCCTGAAGAAACGGAAAGAGCACTGAAAAATGTTTTAGAAAAGATATTAATAGGACGAAGTTTTCAATTTTTATATTAATTTTGATTATTAAAAACGTAAGATCTGTTGTCATTCTAGTTACAGATTTCCTTACGTTTAATAATATACAGTAAAACCCTAAATATTCCGAAACCTTAGAGACGAATTCTTCTAAGAATAAACTCAAAAAATTTAATTGGTTAAATACTATTAATTTTGATAATAGGCTATTGTCTCTGATTAAACATATTTCGTACACTACGTACAAACATTTTACTCGGACTGTTGTCATATCAACCATGTGAAACCACGATAAAGTTAATTCATGGATGATTTTTACTAACTCTCTCTCTATTATCTTCTACGACTGAAAGAAACTGCTCGTAGATTCCGATTGCTACAATACTTACTTGACAAACGCTCTAAAATTCCCATTCACTACAAAAAATTAGTATACGCTACGATAATCAGACCACTTTGGACATATGGAATTGAGCTCTGGGGCTCAACCAAACCATCAAATTCCTCCTGCATCCAATCCTTACAATCCAAAATCCTAAGTAAAATCCTTGATGCTCCTTATTACGTTACAAATAAACTGATTCACAAAGACCTTAACATCCCATTCGTTGTAGATTTGGCCCAACACAGATATGCGTCTTTTCATTCCAAACTCCTTACCCATCCTAACCCATTAATTCTTAATCTTTCATTCTTAACAATCCCTGATAATCCTCCGAGGCGTCTGATAAGAAGATTGCCACGGGACCTTCTAATTTAAATTAATGCTTGAAGTATTACCAATGGTGGTTCCTTCCTAAGATTTTTTGTGTATATGAAACATGCAACATATTTACTTATTGTATTTATTATTTGTACAGTTGTAAATCACATTAAATAAATTTTTAAAAAATGACTTTATATTTTAGAAATTCATTTTTATAAAACCTCCAGCATTCTAACAGTATATCAGTTTTAACATAAGATCTAATGTCTTTTTTACTATAGATTTCCTTATATTCAGTAAAATACATTGAAGTTCCTATCATTCCAAATCTTAGGGATGAATTATTCTTGAAATAAACTCAAAAAATGTAATTATCTAAATACCTAATATTTCTGATAAGAAGAATTTGTTTTTATCTGTGACTACACAAATTTGGTTAGCTTCAGCAAACCACACACAACAGACATTAATCCACACTCTTGTCATAAAAACTACGAAAAATACATCGATGAAAAAATATATTAATAAACTTGTTTTTAGTCACTCTCATTGCCTTCTATGACTTTGTATGCTAGATGTTCATTTTATAAAATATCTGAAATTCTAATGGTATGTCAGTATCTGCGATTCCACAAATTTGTTTAGGCTTGAACTTGTATTTTGCCCACTATAAATAAAAAGACAGTAAGATATATTTTATTCGCACTATTGTCATCAGAACAATGAAAACATGTAATTGTATATGTGTTTTTAGTCACTTTCCTTTGTCTTATAAGAAATTATATGTTATATATGCATTTTATAAAATATCTGACATTCTAACAGTATATTATATATCATATAGTATACCATCAGTATGGACAGACCACTACAAACAAACAAACATTTTACTCACGCTATTGTCATAACAACCATGAAAATATTTAAAAAATTTGATCATAAATGCGTTTTTAATCACTCTGCATTACTTTCTATGACTTTTAATTCTAGATATTCATATTATAAAATCTTCGGTAGTCTAATGTAGTATATTAGAAACTGTGATTAAACGAATTTGAATATGCTTGAACAGACCTTGCCCACTACAAACTAACTGACCTTAAACACTATTGTCATAAAAACCATGAAAAATGTAATCATAAACGTGTTTTAAGTCACTTTCTCTTAATTGTTAAAAATGAATTTCTATCGTATAAAGTTGTAGTTATATGATAGAAATTCATTTTTACGGTATATTTGTTTCTATGATTACACAAATTTGATTATGCTTGAATAGACCTTGCCCACTGGAAACAAACAGACCTTAAAAAGACATTTTATCCGCAATATTGTCATAAAAACCATAAAAATATGAAAAATGTATTAATAAATAAGTTTTTAGTCACAATTTACCTTCTATGACTTTTTATGTTAGATATTCATTTTATAAAATCTTTGGCATTTTAATGATATATTATACATCTATATTACTGCCTTTATATAAAAAAAAAAATTTAACTCGGGTTAAGGTTTCTTCTTTTTTCTCCTTCAGTTAATTATTAATTTTTTAAAAAAATTATTTTAATATTTATTTTATTGCTTCTAACTATAAGAGATGTTTAAATATTTCAATTAAAATAAATTCAGGTATTTAGGTTAGAGGAGGCTATTTTGAAATTCTAGATCTATTTAATATTAAAGACCATTTTCAGTGGGTAAAAAAGTATTGGCACACTTAATTTGTTTTTGTTTTATTTTTAAAAAATCAAAACTTTTACGCTCCGTCGTGGTCTATGTCCTCCTGTTTTTCTAAACGAACGAAGTTTAACCCGGACAGACACAGTAAAATACCTTGGATTGACATTAGACAAACGACATACATGGACCTCCCACATAAAAATAACAAAACAAAAGCTAAATTTCCGACTTAATAATTTAATAATAATAATTTATTTCATCTTTTAAATAAACGATCAAAATTACCACTTTCAGAAAAACTAAAGATTTATACTTACCCTCTCAGACCAACTTGGACTTACGGTGCACAAATTTACGGATATGCCAAAAAAACTAACTTACTGAAACTGCTACAATTTCAATCAAAATTACTAAGACTGATCAGTAGCGCTCCCCCCTACATCAGTAACAAGAACTTACACAAAGACTTACGAACTCCCTACGTACAAAAAACCATTAAATCATTATATAAATGGTTTCACGACGCACTTCCAACACACACTAACCCTCTAATTCAAGGACTATCAACACTAGACTTACCAGATACGAGACGACGTTTACGAAGGAGCTGGAATAGGGACCTCTTAACTTGATTTTTAAATTTCAATTTTAATGGAGAGGCATCATTGGATGAACTTAACCTTCATGCCTTCATGACTTTTTTTTTTTATTATTTTTTTTCTCTCTCTCTACATCTCATTCGCTGGTTGTAAAAATACTTTTACAGTTGTGAATAAACTAAATAAAGTAAAAAAAAACAAAATCAAAATTTTAATTGTTTTTATTTAATTAAAAAAATATATAAATACACGCAATTATAAAAGAAATATTAAACTAAAAAAAAAAAAAGAAAAAATTTTTTGAAGAAATATTATTTGTTCTTGTTTCCAGGTCCGATAGATACCGAACGTATTCTGTAGCATTAATATCCGAACACTGAGGTGGCATTTTAAGTTGCATTGTATAGCATGCACTATTTCATTTTGTAATCCATGTGCTTGGGGTCATAGTCTTGTTGTAAAATAAAATTTTCTTTGATTGACACTTTAAATTATACTGCAAAATTTATACATATTTTTAGCATTCATAATGTCAATAAAACCCAATTTTTTTGTATTATTCCACGACATGTAACCCCAAACTTGGAGATTTCAACCTCCATGTTTTCCAGTGGGCTTCACATGCCGAGATTGAAACTCGGTATTAGATTTTTGCCAAAGATACTTGCGGTCATCAGATGCAAAACTATTAAATTTACTTTCATCTGCAAAATAAAATTTTTCTAGAATTCTTAGTCTTTATTAAGAAATTTCTTTATAAACAAAAATATTTCCGATCTAAAGATTAATGGATCTATTGAGATAAAAGTTTTTTCTCCCCTTTTCAGCTTTTCAGAGAATCATATGCGATGAGGAAAAATCGATTTAAAATATCCATTGTAATGGAAAAAAAGAACTGGATTATAGTTGACAAGTTTTCCAGGTGTAATTTATTTTTAAATAAGATAGATTGCAATGTTATGTATGTTACAAATTATATGCATAATCACAATTGTATATATAATTCATATGTTTATAAAAGCTATAACCAGTAATGTTAAGGTTAATAACCTCTGCCCTCAGTCTCTATTTAGTGTTTCTCTCCCCCTTCAGAAATATTTAGAGCAACAAGACAACCTCATTAGTTGCACTCGATGCAGATTTAGAATTCCTTCAAGACTGAAATGAAGAATTCTTTTTAGAGTTCCCTGTTAAATAAAATAAATTAATTATTTACAAAAGAATGGTCAGGACTTTCTTATTGGCGATTCTTAAACAACGGGAAAATTTCAGGTTCCAAATTTTAACAAAAAAATAACAATTCCCAATGCTCTTAGCTAAATCATTGTCAAGGAAAACTTAAAATTAAGTCCTACCAATAAGGTTTAGATTTTTTTTTAAATTTATTAATTTAATGTAATTTTCATCTGTACAAAATAATAAATACAATAAGTAAATATGTGGAATGTTTCATTTACACTCAAAAATCGTGGGAAGGAACCACCCATTGGTAGTACTTCAAGCTTTATTTATATTAGAAGGTCCCGTGGCCATCTTCTTTTCAGACGCCTCGGAGGATTATCAAGGATTGTTGAGGATGAGAGATTAAGAACTAATGGGTTAGGATGGGGAAGGAATTTGGAATGAAAACACGCATATCTGTTTTGGGCCAAATCTGCAACGAATGTGATGTTAAGGTCTTTGTGAATGAGTGTATTTGTAACGTAATAAGGAGCATCAAGGATTTTACGTAGGGTTTTGGATTGTAAGGATTGGATGCGGGAGAAATTTGATGCTTTGGTAGAGCTCAATTCCATATGTCCAAATTGGTCTGATTATCATAGCGTATAGTAATTTGTGTTGTAGTGAATGGAAAGTTTAGAGCGTTTGTCAAGTAGGTGTTATAGCAATCGAAATATACGAGCAGTTTCTTGTCGTTTCAGTCTTATATGTGGATTCCAAGTAAGGCTCTTATAAAGATAAGGAGTCCTAAGTATCGAATCTGTTCAACAGGAGATTTCAATTTAAAATTGTTGAATCCAATCCATTATTGTAGCCAAAACGTTCTATGACAATGAAAATATGTACTTCAACTACAATAGTAAAAAGGACTTCCAAAAAATTACTAAATGTTAATTAAAGACTAATTATTAATTCTATCTGTTAATTAACATAATATAAAAAACAATCTTCATATTTTGTGTTTATTATTACTAGCAATGAGAGCTGTTTATTATTTCTAAATAAAAAATGAAAATATTAAGGTATTTTAGAGAAAGATTTATTAAACTCTGTCGAACTATTTCAATGAGGATAATACCTATTAGATATTATAGAACATTTAATTATACTTTGGCATGCAAAATTTATTCAAAATCATTGGAGCAGTTTTCGAGAGAATCGAATTGAAAATCGATTCTAAAAGGTTGCACTTTTGGTCGGTCGATTTTATCTGAAAATTTGCTATCACATCCCAGACCTATATCCGTCTTAAATATACAATTTTAATTTCGTTTGACTATTTGTGTTTGAGCTACGTTATTGCAGATGAGATGTAGAATGTATTACTCTCGAAATATTGACTTAAAACGGGAAGCCCCTGAAATTGGAAAACGTATGAAAACCCACCACGCCCACCCTTCGTAGTAGCCTCACTTATCTGACTTATCAAAGAGACATTTATAGTGAGTATGTTGGTCGATGTACGACATGTCACAATCGCACAAGAGGAGATCATAACACAAAAAAGGCAATCCTTCCCCGCCGGACTCACTCCACTAGGACCTTTTTATTTTATTTTCAAAACCCCTTTATTTTCATTTAAATGCAAAATACAATAATATATAATACATAGGCCACTATGACCCAAGGAGCGACGGTCCTTTATCACTTTTGAAATATTTGCTTCAAACGGGAAGAAGAGACTTTAAGGGATAGTTAAATCGAGTAATAATTAAAAAGCACCTGAAACGTCAAAATATGTTTGTTTTTTTTTTGAACATTCTGGAAGATTGTCGATTGGCCGTGTGAATAGATGAATGGAGTATGGTCCGGGTGAGGTCAAAACTTTTTTTTTCCCCAACGTTTCGCCCCACGTTGCAGGGCTTCGTCAGGGCTAAAAAAGATACAAACACATAGTTAAAAAAAGGAAAATAGAGGAAAAAAAAACATAAGTGTAAAATAACAGGGGTATAAAATGTAAAAAAGTAAGATATAATAAGAAAAATTAAAGGTTGTAAATAGTGAATGAAAAGGGTAATAGTAACAGATAGATAAGAGAAGAAATATTAAAGAAAATACAAATAAAGAGATGTAAAATGTTTTTTGACTTCACCCGGACCATATTCCGTTTTTTTTTGTTTTGTTTTTTAAAATTTTTTTTTTTTTTCCGAACCCTCTAAAAACAGAAATAAAATGTGAATTAGTAGTGCATTACTGTGCAAGAAAGAAAAGTAATTCGTAATATTATTTATAATTATAAAATATGATTCATAATATTATCCATATAATTAAGGAAGGCTACCACAGAGTACGGGAAAGTAGGATTACACTGGCCATTTTACGAGATTTTCAGTCGGAAACTCGAATTCAAAATTTTGCACCATTATAACACTTTACCTTACTATGTAATCCATATATAGGTAAGTGAAAGCAAAACGCGTTAAAATGTGGTTGAATGTAAAAAACAAAATACTTTGGAACATAATTATTAATGAGAATCATATTGTTCTTGGCAAGTGTAACATTAGTAAGACATGCGACATAATTTATCGTCTTCCAGAAAGAAATGGTACCCAAGGGCGCATTATATTCCCAAGACGTATGTATAATGATCTCTAGGAGCCATTTTACGCCTTTTAAGATATACATAAGTGTTATGTAGTTCTATGAATTACATATATATTTTTTTGCTGTTTTTTTTTTTTATACAATAAATTTCCACTCTTCCAATTGCTTATAGAATTCAATATATCCTATAGTTTACATGGCAATTAATCCTCTTCTTGAATTCTCATTCAGTATAGAATGAACACTTGGCAAAGTTTGCGATTATTTTTGTCTAAATGTTCGAATTTCCTCGACGACTGGCTTAATTCCAGGTTTCTGGCCATTCAGGTGCGGTGATACTCGATTTATAGGGAGTTTTCGTAAATTAGTAACCGACATATAGTAAACAACGCAAGTGTTTAGAACTGATACTGCTTGTTGTATATATGACCCTTGTACCTTGTGGTATAGGTCCAGTTACTGTCATGGTAGATGGACAGTGATTGGGGCTCTGGTTTCAGCCGTTGAGGATAGTTAAAGGCGAATCCAGGGGGGGCTAATAATACCTCACAGCTGATTGGCGCCCGTTGGAGGGGGGAGGTGACTTGAAGTTGGGGGTGGATCCCCATCGCTAGCAACAGTCAGTTCGACCATGGCAACCCTCATGAGCAACAACTACCACAACGAAGTTGACCAAAACGACTCTGCTTTACTTTGGGTATGTCTTCTAAGCCAATAAAAATATTCTTTTATAAACGCTTTTTAGTGAATATTACTTGTTTACATATATATATATTTAAATTCTGCCAATGACAAGAATAGAGTCAACCTTATTATTTATTTTTTTTAAACGACGAATAAAGACTATATAATATATATACATCGCCCTTGTGGAAACAGTGACATAAATATAAAATTCCCTTTAAATAAGTTATTATGGATACAAAATTAAATAGTATAGTAATGTAAAAATATACATAACTGTTGCAAATCTGGGATCCAGGGTTAATTTACATTTTAATGCTGTGTTGTATTTCCTTCGGAGTGCCAAAGAGATCTAACTGAACCGACTATGTCACCAATAAGAATAAAAAATAATGAATTAAAACATATAAATATAAAATCAGAAATTGGCTATCCTAGATCTGTTTAAAATCATATAATTATAAATTCTCTTAACATTTTGGCAATGACCCGATGACTTATTAATTTATAATATATACGATGATATTCTAGTTTTTTGTAGAATTCGTATTTAATTTGATGCTTGGCATTATTTGAAGAACTTGATGTGCATGTTACCAATAGTCCATGACTTAACGATTACGTCAATGTAACTTTAAAGACACGATATATATTTGTGAGTCTACAATGATTTATCAGTATTTATATTTTTGTTATTTTTTTTCTTTTTAAAGATCTTCTTTTTTAACCAGCAAATTCAGACTATTTGGAGTATTATTTATAAAAATGGTCGAAAATAATAATTTTACCATTCTCCCTTGTTATTGACTTGTCAACTATAGTATATATATAATAATTTAAAAAATCCATAGAACTAATAATGATCATCATATAAATAATTATTTATTAATTCCGCCCTCTCCCACTCCCATCGTTTAATCCTTAGTGTTATCGCTATTATTTTATTAAACTTAAATTACTTTAATTCTGAGAGATATTTGACGTGGATGACGTACGAGGAGAAGATGGTTGGGGGTGCGGTCAAAATGAGACACAAATAAGTTGGTGTAACATTTTTAATTGTGCCAACATTTCGGCTAGAGTTTCTAGCCTTTATCAGAGCTGTTTGCTTGAAATCAAATTACTTTAGTCAATCAATTTCAATCTTAAATTACTTCAGTCAATAGTTATCTTATTACGCTATTTTTGCACCACACCTTCTAACTCTCAGTATTTAAAAGTATTAATTATTTTCTTAGTTTTCGTTAGACAAGGGCATTGAACTCATCGAACAATAACAAAAATGTTGATTGCACAAACCTTTAAATTGATACAATATTTTTTACAAATGTTTCTTTTATTTGTTGTACTCTAATGTTTTTTTTTTTTAGATAATCAACAACCCATGTTACTTTCGAGATTATGATGAATTAAAATAAAATAAATTCCGCGTAAATTTAAATCTATGGTGAAATCCAGGTTTAACCCCTAACTGTACCACACTTATTTATCGCCCTAAATACTGCTCTATTTAGCGAAATCCCTCTTTCTACTCCTTTAGTTTGATCCTTCTATGTTATCGCTGCTTTATGTCCTTTATGTTCTCCATTGATAGACTTTGTAACAACCGCAGTCTACGGTACTATCTATGGATCCAATTTAAAATAAAATCTAAACTTTTAATGCCAGATATGTCACTAATAAAGCAAAACAGGGTCATGAAATTGAAGTTTTTATGACATTCAATGTCAAACCCATTGTGCGAAGACTGCTAATTCGAGAACTGTCAGATCAACATTATTTCTTTATTCGTCATGTTATGTAAACATTAGCTTATTTCGAACTATTTAATAGCGCAGTAACAGTTGTATTTATAATTGTAATATCAGATATCATTACTGTACAGTAGTTTCAATTTCTCCTTGAATTTATGCTCTTTAAAAACGAACAGTTATGGGGTGGCAATAATATTTAGCAGAGAGGTTTAAAGTGGTTTCAAAATAAAATGAACAGGAAATTTATTACTACGTTTTTGTGTGTTGACGTTTCTCTATACACTGTTGTCCAACCAGATGAGAGTAGTTTAAGAATAGATGAAAAGATTTCTAAAATTGTTATGAAGTTCTGATACTGATGTTGAGGACTGGAAGATTCAAAACCTAGTTTGTATTAGCTATATAGGCAATATAAAAATAGCTCATACACCTATTCTTACAAATTTCTCTATTTTACGTTTTAGTAAAAAAAAAACTGAAGGGGAGGGAACCAAAATATTATTGATATGAATAAGAAAATGGTCAGGGTTGCGGTCAAAAAAGAAACAAAATTAGTTTATAACTATTTATTTTCCGACGTTTCGCCCCACTTTGTAGGGCTTCATCAGGGCTAAAAAGATTTAAAAAAACTGAGAATATTACAACAATAAGATACAATAAGGCAATTTTTTTACATAATATTTATGCTAGCTTAAATTGCCTTATTGTATCTTATTGTTGTGATATTCTCAGTTGTTTTTTTTGTATCTTTTTAGCCCTGATGAAGCCCTGCAAAGTGGGGCGAAACGTCGGAAAATAAATAGTTGTAAACTATTTTTTTTTTCTTTTGACTGTAACCCTGACCATCTTCTTATACATTAATTTTTACGGTCAACTATATAAACATATACAAAATATTATTAAAATAAATATTATAAAATTAAAAATAAAATATATAACATTAGATTGAATAAACTACATATCATTAGTTAACATGAAGTACATATATATCATTGATTTATGTTTACATTAATGTATGTTTAGTTCTTTTGTGTTTATATGTACGGATAGTAGTTTCAGTGTAATTTCCTATTGCCTATTAGACGGTTTCATAAGTTGAGGCAAGTCTAGAAGAACTTTTGCGTTAGTTTATGTATATGATCTTGTACAGAGTCTATATTTAATATTTAGATATTCTAATTTATTATGGATAGTTATTAACGATTCCGAGGCATTTCTTTTGAAATACTTTTATTTTTTGTTATATATTGGTTGTACCGTTACAACTCCAAATAGATCAGGGCATTAGTTAAGATGGGTCTTAGCACAACTTTATATATTATCAATTTATTTTTATATTGGATAATTTTGATTTTTTATTAAGGTATGGATAGATTTGGTATAAAATTTTCCTTACGTTTTCCAATTTCGAATTGATGTAAAAATGTCGATTATTATAGTCATAAGTTTCCCTAAAATAATGGATAACTTTTGTACCGAATCGGAGAATATTTTTTTTTTTTATTCACGTATTTTTGTTAATCTTTTAAGACAAAAAAAGAAACAGAATGCTTTTATTGGCTCTCCCTCACTTTTCCTCTAACCAGATTTCTAATATTCACTTTTAGGTGTCTTAGCCTTTATTAAAGTCTGCTGTATCATGATTTGTAATTTTAATTATGTAATTTCTATTTTACTAAAAGATGTTAATTTTAATTAATTTTTTTCCAACAATTAATGTCTCACCCTCAATTTAATTGAAGGATCCCGCCTAGATGAAAGAGTTTTGTATTTTCAGGTTTCAAAGGATTGAAATGCTGAACACTCAGTTTGTTTATGCTATTCATTTATCCTTTGTTAACAGTTTTTGTTATTAAAAAAACTGGTGTTGTTACTTTACTTTATCTCTACCTCACTACTCAAAAAAAATAAATAATATAGGTTTTCTATAGCGATTAAAGGTTATAGTTACCACGATATTTTCAGTTGTAGCTTCAACTTTCACAGCGCCTGTTGAACAGATTCGATACTTAGGACTCCATCTTGACAAGAGACTTACTTGGAATCCACACACAAGACTGAAACGACAAGAAACTGCTCGTAGATTCCGATTGCTACAACACTTACCTGACAAACGCTCTAAACTTCCCATTCACTACAAAAAATTAGTATACACTACAATCATCAGACCAATTTGGACATATGGAATTGAGCTCTGGGGCTCCACCAAACCATCAAATTCTTCCCGCATCCAGTCGTTACAATCCAAAATCCTACGTAAAATCCTTGATGCTCCTTATTATGTCACAAATAAATTCATTCATAAAGACCTTAACATCCCATTCGTTGCAGATTTGGCCCAAAACAGATATGCGTCTTTTCATTTCAAACTCCTTACCCATCCTAACCCATTAATTCTTAATCTTTCATCCTTAACAATCCCTGATAATCCTCCGAGGCGTTTGAAAAGAAGATGGCCACGAGACCTTCTAGTTTAAATTAATGTTTGAAGTACCACCAATGGGTGGTTCCTTCCCAAGATTTTCAAGTGTATATGAAACATACTATATATTTACCTATTGTATTATTTTGTATAGTTGTAAATTACAATAAATAAATAATTTAAAAAAAAACTTTCACAGCAGCTATCATTATGTAGACTATGATATATTCTGTTGTGGCAGTACTGTCTTATCATCTCTATAGCTTTCATGTGATAGTCGGCTATACTTGCCGACAGCCAGCTTCTACGTGTACACGCTTTGACTGTCAACCGTTGCATCTTATCTGTCTTCTGCTGATTGTTTGTGAAAACATTGTCTCCTCATGATTAGAGAAAAAGCCAAGAAGTAAAAGTGACAATTTTTGGAAAAATAATTTTCCTTTTTATCTATCTGTGCTGAAATTGTGAAATTATCAATAATTAAAAAATAAATCCGTACCACTACAATCGATGAAAGTCAGGGTTGAAGCACTTTGTACGGAAGTACTATTACTAAACTAACGGTTGTTCAAGGAGGTGATTTGATCAGAATCACGCTCGACCGCCAGATTTTTACCCAATTAAGGGTACCCACTTTATGAGGCTCGGTTGACCCTGGAGGGCACCCAAACCCACAGGGCTCATTCAACCCCTGTAGGTAACAGATAATAATTATCTGTCACTGCCGGAATCGAACCCAGGTCATTAGATTAAATAGCCCATTGCCTTACCAATGATCTATCCACTCTCACAGTTATCAAAAACTATTAGTTAATTAATAAAAATTACACGATATTGTCAATTAAGAAGCATTAGTGCGGCTTAGGAACGGGTTTAAAAAAATTCACAACATTGTCACTTGGCTTCTGAACCTTTCATATATAGTTGCGATTCAAATATTTTTGAAGTAGAAATATTCTGTATCACGTTTTTGCGTTAAAAAGTTCCAAGATAACTTTGTTCAAAAGTCTGGGTTCAGTCAGTTGTTCAGCACTCAACATTTTTCCTTTACCCGGTTTGGATGAGGTTTATATTACTCTAGAAGATTGTTGCGGTTAAAACTAAAGGGAGCTTTAAAAATTAACAAATAAAAATATAATAACTAAATAAATTTATAAGGAGTATTTTAATCTAAATGAACATTTATTTAACCTTCGATATTCCTTTAAAAAATATTATTATTAAGAAAGAGTATAATTGATCTTTCTAGTTAGCCTTCTAATAATAATAATATCTAAATAACAACTGTAACTTGATTAGCATTTTTTCTAAAATGAATTAATGAAATCAATTAAATAAATTAGAAGTTCTAATTTAAGATGAGTATATTATACGTTATCTTGTCAAGTCGTATTTAGTATGTTTAGGCTTGTTGAATGGTCCAGTTGTTTCAGTACATGGACCATCGGTCCTCAGAAACCAGAAGGCTCACTCAACTTCTTAAGGGTAAAGAAGTGATCATAAACTCAGAAAAAAATTAACTATATGCTTACTATTGACTTTTCTTAAGTAGTTTTGGGGATATATTAATTACTTAATGTGGAAGAGGCCATTATATACCATTGCCAAACACCAAAACACAATTCACCCATTGTTTAAATTAATTTATGTTTGATAAACTGACAATTAAGAAGCAAAAAAAAAAGATGGGCCGCCAGTAGCTCAGTGGTTAAGACACAGTCTTACAAATTTGTGTCTATTAGCGGTGCCGATTCGAATTCGGTCTGGGGCGTTGACTTTTTTCATTGAGATGCGGTCCCGCAAAATGAAAAACTTTGACCCCCAACCATGGTTTGGCAGCATAGGACTCCAATGTCTTAGCCTAAAAAAAAGAAAAGAAAAGATAGTACAATTGTTAGTCAATTAGCAAGATATTATCAGTTATTAGCAGGATAGTCTATTCCATTGTGATATTTGAAGAAATAAGGAGGCAGAGGCCGAAGGTCATGATAGTCTTGATAGTTGATAGTATCCTATCCCTGGGGAAGTATATGAAATCCCTATCAAAGCATTTGAATCCTCATTCAAATGCTTTGATAGGGATTGAGGCCTCCCTCGAGAAGCAGATTTCAGTAATTTTTAAAAGTTAATACAAATAATGGAAAGTAGATGGCTTTTAGTAGTTAATTAAGACAAGAGGAAATCATCTTATGCCACCACAGAATCGGACGTTTCAGATTTTCTCTAGGTTACCAACCCCGCGGTCTTCAACCTCTCTATCTACCTATGTGCTATGTCTCCAGAATAGTGAACCTCTATTGCTATTGGAGTTTGTACATTAGGCTTCCATAAGGGAGAAATTAAACTTTTTTAGAGCAGTTAAAGATGTTCCTAAATGATACAAAAAGAAGTGATACACTTCTTAACATGGACAAGATTACCTAAAGGTATGGCAGGATTATTTACAGGAAACTATTAGCTGAACAAACATCTGCAGGATGAGGAGAAGATGGTTGGGGGTGCGGTCAATGATAAACACAAATAAGTTAGATTAACCTATTTTTAATGTGCCAACGTTTCGGCTAGAGTTTCTAGCCTTCTTCAGGGCTAAAAACAGAACAAGATAAGAACCACAGTAAGTATAGAAAAATAAAAAAGAAAGTATAAACAGAATAATTTTGCACATAAAATGAATAATTTTACAAAATAGAATTAATAAAATGAAGTGATGAGAGAAGCGGGAGATAAAATGTATACATAGGTAATTGAAAAAGTGGGTAAAATAACACAATTAAGGAAATTAAATAAAAATGAAGTTATATAATGCAAAGAAGTATGAACATATTAGTTATTATTAATTTAAAAATTGAAATATGAAAAGAAAATGAAAATTGAGAGGAAGAAAATATATGTAACAATAATAGATGATAAAGAGGCAAAATATAAGTAAAGTATACCAAGAAATGAATAGAAAAAAAAAATCTGAAAACACCAATAATAATAAAGTGAACAAAACTTATAACGCGGGTAAGGAAAATGGATAAAAGTGGAGAAAATAAAGGGTAAGAGTAAAATAAAGAAAGGGGAAAGAAAACAAAAAAAGAATAAAAACGAACCTGTTCGCTGGAAAATCAAACGCCTAATGGATACTGCGCTAATGACTGCCAAACTCAGAATTAAAAAAGCCATTACAACAATGACTAAGTGTTTTTTTTATAAAGAAAACGTTACGAGAGGGTGAAAATAAAAAATAAAAAGTAGAAAAATTTGGAGGAAGAAAGCGTGTGAGAGGGTGATGACAAATAGTTATAAGAAGAGTTAAAAATATATACGAACCAACGACTAACCGATCAACATAACAAATATATCAATCAACATAACAATCAATATCTAATATCAACATAACAACCGATTAAACATCTGCAGGTTTGTTCCTGATATCGATATTTAACACTACCAATTTTATCATCTCGCCTTTTTTTTCTATTTTCCATACTAATCCACTAATTAAATAAAATAATTTCTGACCATAGCTCTTACGTTTTTTTATGATTTTTAATAACTGTATGTACGGTTACTAAAAATGTACATCATACAGTACTCAGGATTTTATTGTTTTTATATCCGCTCATTGTATTTGGATATAATCGAAACTCGTGGATTTTGAATTCAGTTGAGAGATGCACTTTTAATACAACACCTTGTTTCTTAAAGCAACGTCCTATTGACTTACACCACCATTACTTTCGTTGTCTTGATTCATTTTATCAATTAATTCATTAAATAAAATAATTCCTAAATATAGCTCGGTCGGCTTCTTATATGAGAAATGATCAAAATTATTTGATTATTTTTTTATATCTGCGATTATTCAAACGTATTATCGTAAAATCGAAACTCTTGGATGTTACATTCAGTTGAGGGATAACTGTACTTTTGATAAAACACCTTTGTGAAATGAACAATTATATGGACTTACACCACTATTACTTTCATTGCCTTAATTTATTTTTTACCCACGTTAACTAATTAAATAAAATAATTCCTGAACACAGTTGGGTCCCCCAGAAATATGATTAGCATACAGAATTGATCTTCCCAGTAGCAGATAAATAGATGGAACTTTGTCAATGTTAAACTAAAACACAAATTCAATACACCTTCCTTAACTAAAATTGTTATTATGTCTTGAAATTTGATGTCCTAGTGCATTCTAACAAGGACAGAAATAATGATTATTGCTACATGTTACCAACCTCTGGTCATAATGGGATAGCGAAAATTAATTCCGTATACTGAAATTAATTTTCACTGTGCTGAATTTGTGTTTTAGTTATTAAATAAAACCAAAACTTTTATCCAATTCTGTCTCAACACTTTATTTCTCACTAGTCCAACGTTTCGGCCATTCCAGCCATCTTCAAGGACATCTAAATATTCAACAGCTTATATTATATCTTCATTTTTAAACATTTACAACAACATCATTATTCTCTATATAATATAATATACCTTCAATACAAAACTCCTCCTCACATTAATTCACAATTTCTATTGCAGGCTATTCTGCCCAGGTCATTTTCTTCATTCTAATTTCAAACCTATTCCAACACTCAATTATTAAAAAGTCATATTTATTATTAATAAGCTTACTAAGCTTAAGTCTAGTTACCTATTTATTTAAAATTTAAAACCATTAACATTTATTGTTCTCTATAAAATTATCAACAATATAAAATAATGATTATTGCTACATGTTACCAACCTCTAGTCATAATGGGATAGCGAAAATTAATTCCGTATACTGAAATTAATTTTCACTGTGCTGAATTTGTGTTTTAGTTTAACATTGACAAAGTTCAATCTATTTATTGACCCCGAGTTAGCTAAACTTTAATATCTCATAAAAATATTTAGATGCTAAATGATGTTCCAATGAAAAAAAAAATGAAGGACTTGTATTTTTAAACATCAATATAAATATTTTTAGAAAACTTCAAAGTTTTCAAACCATAGCTAGCGTATGTAAATGTATTTTTTTGAATGTCGAAATAAAAAAAAAAAAAGGTAAACCTTACCTTAACTGAAATTGTTATTGTTTATTGAACTTTTATATCTTGGTACACTCCAAATAGAACAGAAAGAGTACTTCTTGCTACTGGTTACCGAACTACTCTAGTCATTATGGGATGGTGAAGATCAATTCGGTATGCTAATTATATTTCTTGGGTACCCAGCTATGTTCAGGAATTATTTTATTTAATTAGTTAATGTGGGAAAAAAATAAATTAAGGCAATGAAATTAATAGTGGTGTAAGTCCATATAATTATTCATTTCACAAAGAAGGTGTTTTATCAAAAGTATAGTAATCCCTCACATGAATGTAACATCCACGAGTTTCGATTTTACCATAATACATTTAAATAATCGCAGATATAAAAAAATAATCAAATAATTTTGATCATTTCTGACATACGAAGCGGAGGTGGGTTATCTACAGGGTACCACTCTATTCTGATGCCATTGTGGAGAGTCAAGTTTTTCATATCAAAGGCCTACCACAAAAATAAAATTTAACGCCCCTGGCTGGATTCGAACTGGCGTAGCTGCAGTTCCCAGGTTGCAAAGACTTGCGCCTCTATTCCCTGAGCCACAGACGGCCCAAAATCCCAAGTACTCTACAATGTTAGTTTACATTTTAATTAAAACTTTTAAAAAAACTGAAGTTTAAATCAAATTCATCATTATGTTTCTTGACCTCCATAGATCGTATTCTATTTATAAATATCCTCCTTAATAATTCATTCGGAGGATTCAACATTCGATACTGTTAAAAAATCTGTAATTTAATGTATAGAATATTTTGTATTAAGTAAAAACTAAGCTAATTTTTATTTTGAGTTCATTTAAATAATTACGAAGCTTTGAGACAAAAAAAAAAAAATTAAAGAGTTGTTTTATGGCCTTAATTAAAGTGATACCACCTTATCTACCAAATATTGTAAATATAACGAAATATTTTTTATTATTATTAATATCTGTTACATATTATAAATTACCTTATTTTATAAGCGTTTAAAAACAAAAAAAAAAGTCATATGCCATTACTCTATTTTTGTTTTAAAGTTTTCTTGTTTGAAAAACCTAACCGAAAACGGTTTTTTGTAAACGTTAAAAACAGGTTATAATGTTTTCTTTTCAGGATCCAAAGAAATCGAGATGTCGTTAATTACTTTTCCTCTCCCCCAAATCATTGTTTTGTTTAAAAAAAAAAAATGAAACCTAAATCGTAATTTTTTAACTGACATTGCAGATATCGCTGTTTTGATAATGGAAACGTATTTCCCTCCCCCCTCTCTATTTTAAATCCTTTATTGGAGGAAATCCTATGATGGTAATGTAAACTGGGGTTACAAGAAGTAGGTTTACTTTTGTATAGTCTGCATGGAGGCCCTAAAAGAGAAATAAACCCCATTCTATGAAACTCTCTTTGGAATACTGCCATCCAAATACAGAGGGGTTGCGTACTAAATAAATGTGTGCGCCCCCTTAAAAAAAAAAAAGAAAAAAATAATCACAATTTTTGCAATAATATTTTATTATACCTTCCATATTAAGGTATATAAAATATCAATATAAAATGTTTGGTTAAAACTTAAAATGTTCAAGTTCAAATCCCATTTAATCACAAAATTAACGTCAGACAATTTTCTTTGAGAATTTTTTTCTTGATAAACATTAATCACATGTTGTTTAAATAAATAATTTTTGTCCATTATAGTCTCAAAAAATTTTATTTTATTTACAAGTCAGACGTTTCAGCCAATTAGGCCATCTTCAGGGACAATCTATCACAGAACAGTTTTTATTACGTCTATGATCCTTAATAATTCAAAATACTTAACAATATTATTTTTATTTTTCTTACCTTAATACAATTTTTGAACTAAATAATTTGAAACACAACTTCATGCATGATATTCTGCCCAGGTAATTTATACCAGTCCACAAATTACCCTATGAGACATTAAAACGTTAGGAAATCATATAATTTTATTAATAAGTATTTCTTAGATTATGTCTAATTACCTAATTAGTCAATTTTCACATTAAAACAAAAATTAAAATTAAAAACTTGTTTAAATTTATCACAACAATGCTTGTAACCTTCCCTCTACTCAGGTCAAGCATTAAAATTATTTAATATAACTATATTTTTGTTAATTTTCCTCTTTATTTTATTAGTGAAATTCGCATCAAGTTTAATTATAATCATTAACATTTAATTTATCCCATATTTTTCATAAATTAATTTTACTTAATATCTCTGCATAGTATTGGTTCAGATTTCTTTTGTATGTTTTAAAATTCACTGTATAATTAAAATTTTAAGATATATAAATGGATTCAAGTATTTTCTTTATGTAAAATCTAGTTTAAGATTTATGATTAGATAGAGAAATACTTTATTCATCTATGCTGCCCAAATACGTCAGGCTGCTATATCACACAGCATACAAATCAATCCGTAATCGGACATACATAAATTACATATAATTACATGGTATGATAAAATAGAAAGAAAATATTTTTTTCCCCTACAGTTTCCTTTTACAATCAATTTCGGTCTATACACCAAATACAGATATTTCAATTCATTCCTTTTTTTCTGTTCCTTCAATTTCACCATTTCACAATTTTTAATTCACCCGATTTACAAATTTGCTCTCCCGAATTCACCCTCCCAGATCCTCTCCAGTGACCCGCTAAACAAATTCACTATTAGACGGCAATGTGAGATCAGACCATTAATAATAGTCACAGCAGTAGATCAGTTTACCAAAAAACAAACAAATAAATACATTCTACGAGAACAAGACTAGCACATAGATTCAAAGGAAAATATAAGAAAAAGGCGGTTACAAGAAAAACTTGAATGGATAAATAACTTTAAATAAATTAATAATATTAATCACATGGTTTCAATTCCACCCTATTAAGATTCCTGCCTCCATAGGCCTTAACTGAAAAATAGTAGAAATCTGGAATTAAGAAATATTAGGAATTAGATCAAACAAAGAGGATTAAAAGATTTAATCTTCACTTATCCTTTCAAAGCCTCAATTATTCGAAGGATAGCCTTGTAATCAACAATAATTAAACTATTTTATCGACCAAACGACAATAATATATGAACCGTTGAATGCAAAAATGATGAACTTGAGTTTTGCGATTTTTAACACTTCAGGTATTGTTCAATAAAATGGTGGTAAGGAACAGCTTACTTTCTCTGATTAGTTTTAATAAAGACAATAAGGAATTATTCCTTATAACATATTTGACTTACACCACTTTGGTTTTCAACAGCTCATATGATATTAAATTTGAATAAAAAAAAATGATACTTTTCAAAAAATAAATTGATACTATATATATTTATTAATGTTTATTATGGTCTTAGTGTGTTCCAACATTATATAACAGAAGAAACAGTTGTTTTCGCGATCCTTCTGTAGTTTTAACTGCAATTATCCTGAACAAACATAATGTATCTATGCAAAGCTACAAAAATAGTTTCTTCACCTTGCTCGGATTGTACCCATTATTGACATACTGGTCACCATATCTCAATACTCTGCTGGATACCAGATACTCCTTCACTTCTAGCTCGGACGCCCCAGAAGCCTGTGGGCGTTTCCATGTATAAATAGATCTCCTTGAAACAGAATAGACCCCCCTGAGTGCTAGTTTCGATTAAGGAACTCCCTTTCGCTAAAACGGCTTTGCTTGGACGGAACCGAAGCCGACAGTTGGTCTGTGTTATCCTTGAAATGCAATTTTAGCAACGACATTGTTTGTTTCTTCTAAAAGGATACATTGTTCTGTTAAAGCGTTAACTTTCCCTTAACTCTGGAATAGAACCTAGATTAGTGAGCGTGTTTTTTGTCTAATCCAGGATTTGTCGACAGCGGTTAAAATTTAGACTTATTCATTCCTTAACTGAACCTATTAGAGAGTTCCATAATGGCATGTTTTGTGAGAATAGACTATTATATTACAATCACGTACTGCATGATTAGCAAACACCATGATATCATCTTCAGAGTCTCAGATCAACTTCCTGTTTTATTTATATATATGTATGTATGTATGTATGTATGTATGTGTAAAGATGCTAACCTTCAAGCTCTAACCTGTTCCTACCTCTAAATAACAATTGAGTGAGGTTAACACATGGTTTTAAAGAAAATAACCTCTGAGACTGTTATATGTCATTTGTGATTGTACGAGTGTTTCAGTGAACTAAAGACTATAAAAACTGATTTATAATCTTGTGTTAGAGATAGGCTTCAAGACTATAAACTTCTTTTGCCATAAAACAATTGTTTTATTAATTAATGACAAGTTCAAATTAAATAATACATTATATCTTAAACTATACATACCTGTAAAACAAAATCAGTTTATAGTCTTTAGTTCACTGAAACACTCGTACTATCATAAATGACATATAACAGTTTTAGAGGTTATTTTATTTAAAACCATGTGTTAACCTCACTCAATTGTTATTTAGAAGTAGGGGTAGGTTAGAGCCTGAAGGTAAGCATCTTTACATACATATTTATATATATTAACAGTTTTGTATTAATGCTTGCTATAAGACAAAAACTGTGCGTTTTTCTTCTTCTCTACTTCAACTGAAG
>NW_027107458.1:942745-958107 GCF_000696795.3 Halyomorpha halys | reverse complement strand
TGTATGTCTTATTATAAATGCCTATGAAGAAGCTGCTGGTTAATACATTATTCAGTTTACGATTAAAATGGCGGGTTTGACTGATTTTTGTCGTATATTCTCAGCTTTATAATGTTATTTTTATTTCTAATAGACTTAAATAAGAATTCTTTTTGGAGTTATATTATCTTTTTACTTTTGTACTGTAGTAAGATAAAAAAACTATATTAATCAGATCAACAATGCAATATTCGATGTGCATATTTCAATGTATCTATACGTTTCAGAGCACTTCTTTTGAGTCCAAAAACCACATTTTTAGATATTATTTTATCTTTTCTTTTAAAAGATTGAACTAACCGAAGGTAATTGGGAAAGGTCGAGTTTTAATTTCGTGGAGCAATCCATCCAGCTGTGGTTTTTCTCGTCGTCATAAATTAATATGGCGGTTCCAAAATTGTCTTCTGAATAGGTGGATCGATTTTTTTTTATTTTGGAGTACATGGATTCCAGATGCCTGTATACTAAAACGAAAATAGTCTACTTTCAAAGATTTTTTTTTTTTTTTTAGGGAAATTAATATTCATCAAATGATCAATAAAAAATTGATTTTGAATTTAATATTGAATATTAGATTTCCTAAAAAAAAAAAAATCATCGAAACTTCATTCTCATGTTTTAGTAATGAATCTTTCTAATTTACCAATAAGTAATCAATAACAATAAGTAAACAACTCAAATAATAAATAACTGATTTATTATTTCAATTGATATCACTTATTTGATAATAATCCAGTTTGTATTAATTAGCAGCGTTTGAAATGTAATTTTCTGAAATATTGCTTTGATACATTAGTACACTCCCTATATGATTAAGCTGTTACTCAGTTATTTCACAATGGTAATGAACTAAAGAAGGTTACTTATTAGATGGAAAAATTCATATTTGAAAAAATATTAAACACATATACCATTGCAGCGTTATTTAAAATAATTTTGTATATTTATTCATTTTGAATACACCCTTGTATATATATTACGTGAGATTACCGTTTGTGATTAGTAACTTTAATAAAATAGAATATTGTAATTTTTAAAAACATAACCTACCGACTGCCCTGCAGTTTCAATAAATAATGTTACTCTTACCCCTGTCGAACAGATCCGCTACCTTCGACTACATCGGGACAAACGATTAACCTAGAATCCTCACACAAGACTGAAAAGACAGGAAACTGCACATCGATTTCGACTATTACAGCACTTACTAGACAAACGGTCTAAACTTCCATCCCATTACAAAAGACTGATCTACATGACTGTAATAAGGCCAATCTGGATATATGGAGTTGAGCTTTGGGGCTCCACTAAACCTTCGAATTCCTCTCGTATCCAATCAAAAATCCTTCGTAAAATCCCTAATGCCTCTTAGTTTGTTCCAAGTAAAACCATCCATAAAGACCTTAATTTTCCCTATGTAACCGATCTAGTCCGAACCATATATCACTCCTTCCATTATAAACTCCCTAACCACTCAAACCCCCTAGTTTCTAACCATGTATCCTCATTCATTCCTGACAATCCGCCGGGGCGCCTAAAAAGAAAATGGCTACGAGACCTAATGTAAAATTTTATTAGAGTGCTACCAGTAGGGTAGTTTCTCTACACGCCTGTAACATTCCATTTTAACAAAGATCAAATTTACTAAATGTATTATATAATATACAGTTGTAAATTTAAAAAAAAATATTTTTAAGAAATACTTACCTTTTTTGTTTTATAAATTTGAATCCTTTTTCAATTTGTTGGAAACTCTATGCATGCCCTTCGTCTGACCTTCAAACGATTTTCATAGGACTACCTTAGCCCTAAAATTAAATTGTTATTTCCAGAAGAGATGATTAGATCTCATAACTTACAGAGGACATCGACCCATCTCCTACTAAAATAATCTCAGTTATAAACTGTGTTGTGATCTATGTATAGAGATCTCAACGTTGCTATGTTTTTTTAGCAGGCTTTGTCACTGTTTATGCCCGTATATTTCATCCTTGATTCTTTTATGCATATTTGTTAATAAATGTCTTTTTTTTATAAGAGTTTATAAATAAGAAATAATTGTAAGTTATAAGATTTTATCTTATTAACTCTTCAAGTTTATTTGCATGTTTGTATATTTTTATTTTAATCTGGCACCTCTAGTCCCATACAAAAATCTTTTAATACTCAACACTTGTCCCACTTTCTCCAGAATTTCAATATGTTTCCTTACTTAACTTCAAGTTATACACCCATGATAACTTGGAATTCAAGAGAACAAAGAAAAGAATTTTTCTGAATCCCAAAAGATAACTGGCTCTCTTCTCGTCTGGTTTACACCTTAGCAAACACAGGACACTGTTCTTTACTATTGACCACAAGGGGTGGTATGCTTATATTAAGGGGGGCGGGGACAGTTTTGTTCATATCTTTCGTTTTCAAGCGAAACATATAATGTTTAGACATTGAATGTATGTCACAACTATCAACCATTCTGGAATCCCGAAAATATGCATCATTATTATTTTTATATCTTTCTGAAACTCGAGGCACAATTTGAAATTAAAATTAGTTGGATTTAGTACGTTTTGAGAGCTCAAGCTTGAGTTTTATAAGACGATTAATCTCTGAATTATGGATAATTGTTGTTCCCTGGAAAAGACTCATTTATAAAATCATTATCTATATAAAATTGAAAACTGATAACACAACAGAAAAAAATATTTACGGTCTTTTACGATTTATTTTTGTTCCTTTATTCAAAACAAATTCGATTGAGACAGAAACCTACCTAGTAGTACTACTCTCAATTGGAGTTCTGGCAATGGTCAGATGCTCCACTCAAGTTGAGTGTTTGCGGCTTTAGTGCACTTGCTCAGCCTCCACTGGCTCATTACCAGTGATGCGGCGAGAGGGATACGCTTGGGATCCCCCCTCACACGTGGGGGATAGAGTGGGCTCAGGGATCCTCAGGTCGATTCTGTAAATATTGTATATATTATTTTATTTATTTATTTTTCATACAGATAGTCTGATTATGTTCATCTTGTCTATTCTTTTGTTTGTATATATTTTAAGAGAGTTTTTTATTTTATTTTGTTTTTCATTTTTTATTTTATTTTATTTTTTTTTTACTTATTTATTTTATTTTAGTATGTATGAGATCATTCATCAATATTACGTATTGCCCACAATCGTGTGGCAGATTGTAATATCTGTCAATAAATAAATCTATCAATAAAAGTACTACTCTATCTGGATAAACGATTGACTTATAATCCTACATTATTAAAATGAAACACGCATAATGTTCCAGATAATTGATAATTCCGAATCCAATCGAGGAATGACATGAAGATTAAAACAGTATTTATTTAGAAATTTTTTTTTTTTTTTTGGAAAACATTTGAAAACTGCTAATAAGTACATTTAGAATGGATTTTATTGCTTATTTTCCTGTTCAAACCTTATACTCTAATTGAATTTATTAGCGGTGCCTCTCCCCCCCCAAAAAAAATCTCTAAATAAATACTCTTTTAATCTTCATAACATCCCTCGATTTATCTTACGTTTCTGTCTCATTAAATGTTTTGCTTAAAAACAAAGATATAGAAGAACAAAACTGCCCCCACTCAATATAAGGCATCATTACAGCCTCTGATGGCCAGTAATAAAGAACAGTCTCCATAGTTTGCTGAGGTGTAAAGCAGACGAGAAGAGAGCCAGTAATAGAGGTTCCCTAACTAGGGATGGAAATCAGGAGAGAGGGGAATAATAAGAGAGAATTCCTTCTCACTCAAGTGAAGCATGACCTTCATACAATTACATCAACTCATCAATATTTTCAATCTTCAATGGCCCCGAATTCAAAATTATGAAGATCCACTTCATAAAATATTAATATTAGATATTAGATTGGTTTTCAGGTTCTGAATGGGTACATTCAGGTCCGAATTTTCAATAAAAAATACAACTCAAAATACGATAAAAATTATCTTAGATTAATTATTTTTTATATATGATTGTTTGAGAATGGTTTAGTATATTATCAATTTACACAATTTTGATTATTTTTTTTCTCTTAACTTTTATTCTTTAAAATTCTCCAACGTTTCGGCTCTCAGGCCATTCTCAAGGATACAACCTACAAAAAGTTTTTTGTTTTTATATAACTATTACATTATTTCCTTCAACTACACAATGATTTCTTTGGCCCTATCTTCAATATTGATGTCATTGCTTTTTTTAAACCTTAAAATTGCAGGCTAATTGCCCTTGTCACATCTTTAAAATAAATTAATCATTAAAATAATATCATAATAACTTCATAAAATTTTGTTTTTAAATAGATTTCTTACTTACATTTTATTGGTATTTACTTAGTTTATTGGTGAGTTGTACGTCAGCCAACATTGAATCCCAAATTTTTCGGATTCTGTTCCTTAAAAATGCCTTTATGTCTATCGGCTCGTAAACTTGGAGTGGTGGAACGTTCATTGTAGCAGCCTCTTTAGCCGCTGCCTCATTTCCAGCTATTCCTGAGTGCCCCGGAGTCCAGAGAAAGGATACTCTTTTTTAAAGATGTTTTAACATGTCTATATAGTTGTGAATTTTGTCTATTGTAGGTCCGCTTTGACTGAAGTTTGATAGACTCTGAAGTGCAGACATTGAATCTGTACAAATGAGCATGTTTGAATATTCACTTTCTATGGATAAATGAAGTGCTGTTGAAATCGCCTGAAGTTCAGCTGTAAATATTGTTGAGTATGTGGGTTGAGTATGTAGCTTAGTTGATATTAAAGAACTAGGAAATATTCGATCACATTTCACGTTTTTGACATCAAGAAATAAATGTAATTCCGTGCCTGTCTTTATTTCTGTAGTTATGTTTGTGTTAGGGCATAATTGATGGAACTGTTAATCCTACTTCAGGGATTGGTAAGTAGTTGGTCTCGTATCGACAATATCAATCGATTACCATAGCGTCCACATACGTAAACGTATTTTTCTTCTCAATTCAATTTTCTCAATAATTCAGTTTTTAAAAAATGTATTCTTTAACTTTAAAAATTAAGTAGTTATGTACTTATTTATCTAGTAAAAATTCTGAGGAGGCTATACTAACCTATACACCTCGCAGATATTTTTATTATGAACTATTTAATTATAAAACTAAACAAACAAATATGATATGACCCAGTTATACTATACTAAATTTAAATATTCCTCTCTTTAAAAAGAGCGATGGGGATCAAGACGTATAATTTTAGTCCTGACGTAAGCTGGCCAGTTGATGCTTTATATTTTAGGATTTTTGGCCCGATATGTCATCTCCTGTTGCGATCGTTTTTCATTGCACACTGAAAGTAATAGAAAATAAGAAATTGTAGTTATTAATATCTATAATATAAGATTTAATATTTGACAGATTAACTAGTATTTTGTTACCCACCTTATTAAATTTGATTCCATTTAAAATTTACTGCTACATCATAACCCTGCTTTAATATTTTAATTTAGCCCGAAATAGGCACCAATATTTTTTATTTATTTTTATAACGAAAAGTATATCCAATATGGTCCGACAATCGGTCGGTGCCAAAATAATATGTAGAAAAGATAGACATAAATGAAATGAATTAATTAAATAAATTAAAAATTTGTATCCTTTTTTGTCTCAATACTTTTTATTTTTCAACAGTCCAACGTTTCGGCCATTTTAGCCATCCTCAAGGACATCTAAATATTTAACAGATTATATTATATATTCATTAATTCACTAGTACAGCATAGAGCAAAAAATCAACATAATTTTGATTTTGATAACACCATAATTTTACAAAAAGAAAACAATTTGTACAAAAGAAAAATACTTGAGTCAATTTATATATCAGAGAACATCAATTAGACAGTTAGTTTTAAAACAGATACTAAGAATTTAAACCAACATTATGCAGAGATTTTAAACAAAATAAATGGAGAAGTTTGTTGCTATTTACAATTAAATGTAATATGGAATTTTGAGAATTACAATAAATACCAAATTGAGACAATAATGCAATTTAAAATAAATTAAATTAATTTTAAAACGAGGCTGACCTGTGTGAGTGGGAGGTTATAAATGGTTTGTTATATGGTAGTGGATTTGTTGTGGATAATCTTATGTAAGAAGAATTAAATATTAATGATTTTAATTTAAATAAAAAAAGTAGGTAACTAAACTTAAGCTTATTAATAATAAATATGACTCTCTAATAATTGACTTTTTATATAGGATTTTAACTTATAATAAAGGAAATGACCTGGGCAGAATAGCCTGCAAAAGTAACTTTAAATTAATGTGAGGAAGAAATTATAATTGAAGGTATGTTATATTATTGGTGAATAATGTTGTTGTTATAACCGTTGAAAAAGGAGTATACAATATAAGCTGTTAAATATTTAGATGTCCTTGGGGATGGCTAAAATGGCCGAAACGTTGGACTGGTGAAAAATAAAAAGTGTTGAGACAAAAAAGGATACAAATTTTTAATTTATTTAATAAATAATTACCTTGTCTCAAGAAATTGAAATAATATAATTAAAGAAATTTATTAGTTACACATATGATAATTATGACGTTGCGGAGGCTTCTACGAATAATAAATTTATTTTGTAATTATTACTATTTTCATTTATTAATCATTGAAGTATTGTACGATCATTGAATTAGGTTGGATTTTAAATGGATGGTGCATTTTAAATCATTTTCATAACACAATGCACATATATGTATGTTTCAGCATCGCTAACAATATATTTAGGAAATTCCAGCGGCATTTACTTTGTCAAACATCTTTAACGTTGTTTTTTTGAATTTTTAGCTTCCTCATTACTGCATGTAGGCATTGTATTAATGAATGTGATAAAAAATATGTCCTCTGAATCGAAAATTTTCACTCACATTTTATGTTTTGAACATCAGGGAAGAAATTTAATTCCGTCAGTCAGTCTGTCGCTCTGTTCACTTAATGTTCGAACAAGATCGATCAAACCGTCAATTTGATTTTGATGATGATTATTTAGTATACCTATTTGATTCGATATTGATTTTATCAGATCTCCCGTAGATTTTGTCATTAACTATAAATCATTGATCTTGAAATATATGTAATTAAATATAATAAACACAGTATATCTTGAATTATTTTATTTCGTATCATTTTTTTAAAACTTATTCATTCAAGGGTGGCTATCGAGATCCATGCTAAAGCGGTTATTCATTGCAAAAGACTGATTTACATGACAATTATAAGGCCCATTTGGACATACGGCGTTGAGCTTTGGGGCTCCACTAAACCACCGAATTCCTCTCGTATCTAATCATTACAACCCAAAATCCACTAAACCTTCTCGTACGAATTTCTCTCGTATTCCAAACTCAATCCGAAATCCTCCGTAAAATCCTAAATGCTCCTTATTTTGTCACAAATAAAATCATCCACAAAGACCTTAAGTAACCGATTTTGCCCGAACCAGATATCAAACCTTCCATTACAAACTCCCTAACACTCAAACCCATTAGTTTCTAATCTTGCTTCCTCTTTTATTCCGGACAATCCTCCGAGGCGTCTGAAAAGAAGATGGCCTCGAGACCTTCTATTGTAAAAATGTTTTTAGAGTGCTACCATTGGGTAGATTCTCTACATGCTTGTACCATGCTATTATGATTTCCTCAAATTTACTTGATGTATTTTGTACAGATGTAAATATCAATAAATAAATTTTAAAAAATACATATATGTGTTTTTAGATTTTATGTAATATACATTTTCTAGTCATTCTTAGAAATAAAGTCAGGTAATAGATATCTGTAAAACCCTTTCTAATCATTCCTAGAAGCCAGTTATCGCATTATGCAATCTAAATCAAAATAGTCAAGATTTGAAGGTATGCCAATCCCGATTGCTGTTTATCTCTAAGTTCTCAAATCCGGGTAGAAATTCACACTGCAAGATTATTCTTTGTATTTCCAAATAGTGAACTGTTGCAACTATTGCAGGCATTGTGTAATCTTATGCAAAATCATTCCAAACGTTCCAGTTTGTGTTAAACTATTTATTCACTCAACTAAGACAGAACCGAAATGAGGGTATGCCATATTTCCAAAAAACAATTTTTTTTTCCACTGGTGAATGTATGACAAACTGGTAAAAACAATTTTTTTAGATTACATATAAAAAATAATAAAATATTTTGGAAATCATTGTAAATTTAAGAATGGGAATACTATTTTTATTTAAACCTAATTTACTCCTTACGTTGTAACTTTGTATTCATTCGTCAACCACCTTTTGTCTTCTAAATTCCAGAAGAATATCAATTAAGAGCTTCAAATAAGATGCAAATAGATAGAGAGAGAGAAATAATATAATTTTGTTTTATTTTACTCTAAGGCTCTAAAGTATGATTCTGACTCTTATAATATTATCCTAAATGGAAAAGTCCCGGGATAAATAAAGAATATCATTATTGAGTGAGTTAAATCCCGCGATGAATGAGCCAAATTCCATTAAGACATTACATTTTTTTTTTTTTTTTGTTTCCTGAAACTGCATATCTTTGAAAATCTTTGTCTGGGCGATGTCGTTTTCTTATAAACGTTAATTAGTCCAGCCTGCTTGACAATGTAAACTTAATTGGACAGAAGGATAAGTTTTTGGATCCTTAGTTGTTAGTTTTTAAGTCAGATTGTTGGTCACGTCCCTAGTGGTTAAATTTGATTTTGTTAGGTCTACTCCGTGAATATTAATTATCCAAACAATATAAAAAAAAATAATCTAAGGATTATATATTACGGTTCTTTGTTTTCATTTATATTATTTCTATTTATGTTAATTTCATTTGCTTACTTAAAATTAAAAATTAGCAGTTGGGAAATTAACTCTTCAGTCATTTCTGGCTTTTTTTAACCATAAACAAAAAACTTTTTTTTAATTTTTCCGTGTAACTAATACATATTGATTTGCTGATGACGACACCAATTTGTTAATAGTCAACAAAATCAAATCCATTCAACTTGGTTATCGAACCTTGCGTTGCAACGAACTGTGGTTTCTAAAGAGCAGCTTTAGACTACACATAGGTACATTACTTGTCTCTTTAGTGGCTCTCTATGGTTCAAGAACACTGAAAAATCAGTCTAAATTATGGAAGTTCGGGGCCAACAGCCGAAAATGGTTTAGTATTTTTTTTCCCAAAGCCTAACAGTTCATGGACCAAATCTCCCGAAAAACCATAAAGATTCCCAACCGTGATTAGGTCTAAACCTGATCAGTGTGTTATATCTTTAGTAACCTGAGTGATTTTTATTTTTACTCCCTACCAGGGCAATTCTGACATTGTACATAGTGCATCTTGATAATACAAAAGCAGTTATCTCACCCCAATTTTTGGTTACTTTCAAACTTTGGTGGCTGTTTCAAAACCTTAAAAAAACATTAATTTTTCATTCGGAGCTTTATATCATAAAAACTACCAACAACACTAGAAAATCTAAGATAACATTATTTAAAGAAGAGTGAATTTGATGAAATATTAGCCTTAAAAAAGCTATTTACATCCAATAGTTCTCGAGATTATTTTAAGCATAATTTCTTAAAAGTCTACTGAAAGATTCGTAGTTAGTTAATTTATTTTGAGAAATCTATATCTCAGGAACTATGTGACGTGGAGATGTCTTTATTACTAGCTTTAATTTGAGTTCTAATAGATATCTGTACGTCAAATGGTTTTTGAGGTATAAATTTTTCAAGATAAATTCACTAACTACTGATCTTTTAGTACGTCCCATACAACATTTTTATGAAATGTTGCTTCTTAAAAAGCTATATCTCGAAAACTATTTAACTTAAATAACCCTATTATGGCTCATATTTTAGCAAATTTACTCTTCTTTAAATGACTTTCCCTTAGGTTTTCTTGTGTTCCTGCTTTTTAAGATATAGAGCTGCGAATGAAAATTTCTTTTTTTTATCGCTTTGAAACAGCCGCCATTTTTTATTCCCCCTACCTATACTTGGCAGACTCATCAATTTTGACTAGTAATTATACATAGTTTTCTTTAAAGTAATCAAAAATTGGGGTGAGATAACTGCCTTTTTTCTCCTCTTGGGCTCTTGACCTTGACGTTTGACTTCTATCTGGTTAAAGATTCTCAGAATAAATTTCGACTTTATTTTTCTGGCTGAAACAGTTTGGTAATCTATCGGATACCCCATTTTTCCTAACCTTAGTTGGAGAACATGAGGGCGTCAAACTCTTATTAAAAAAAAATAAATAAAAAATACGTACCATCATCAATTAATTTTCCCAAAATAGGTCAAACTACTCGTAATATTAGAATGTAATAATGACATGAACACTTTGAAAGTAATTTTACTAAAAATATTTTATCACAAATAAAACATGACAAAAAGCCAGTTCAAAAAGGAGTAAAATAAAGTGTGTACGATAAGCTTGACTTGTATATATAGGGGGGCACTTTGATTAAAACCGAACTATACTCTCTATCTCACCCCAATTTTGATTACTTTAATGAAAATTATGTATAATTAGTAGTCAAAATTGATGAGTCTGCCAAGTATAGGTAGGAGGAATAAAAAATGGCGGCTGTTTCAAAGCGATAAAAAAACTAATTTTTCATTCGGAGTTCTATATCTTAAAAAGTCGGCACAATACAAGAAAACCTAAGAGAACGTCAGTTAAGGAAGAGCAAATTTGCTAAAATATGTGCCCTAATAAAGTTATTTACGTTAAATTGTTTTCGAGATATTGCTTTTTAAAAACCAACATTTCATAAAAATTTTGTATAGGACGTACTGAAAGATCAGTAGTTAGTGAATTTATTTTGAAAAATTTATATCTCAATAACTATTTGATGTACAGATGTCTATTAACACTCAAATTAAAGCTAGTTTAATGAGCTATAAAGTATTTTATGATGTTTTTCTTCTTAGGAGTAATAGTTTACATGGAATTTTCTATAATAAACTAATTTATAGTTGTTCGGACAAATTTTCATTTGCCAAATTTATATTCATATGTGAATATCACAAAAACTACTACCCCTACGAAGATAAGTATTTTAAACTACTTTATATTAAGTTAAATTTCCTTTCTTTTGAGTGTTGGGAAACATAGGTGTGTCTTATGAATCCAGAGACATATTTTTTCAAAAATCCAACATTTTATACGAACAACTGGAAATTAACATTATGTGAGTTTGTTTTGTCAAATATCATAAAAACTACTACTCCTACAAAGATAAACATTATTGACTATTTTACAGTAAATTTAACTAGCTTTAATTTGAGCGCTGGCATACATTAGTACGTCCAGTGGTTTCTGAAATGAAATTTTTCATATATCAAACTTTTTGTGCGAACAACAATAAATCACTTTTAGCAAATATCATGAAAACTACTATTCCTACGAAGGTAAAGGTCATAACCGTCTTGATACTTCATTAAACTAGCTTTAATTTGAGTGCTAATAGACATCTGTACGTCACATAGTTCCTGAGATATATATTTCTCAGAATAAATGAAGTAACATCTAATCTTTCAGAAGATTTTTAAGAAATTTTGCTTTTTAAAAGCTATATCTCGAGAACTTTTGGTGGTAAATAGCTCTTTTAGGGCTAATATTTCAGAAAATTTACTCTTATTTAAATAATGTTCTCTTAGATTTTCTAGTGTTGTAGGTAGTTTTTATGATATAGAGCTTGGAATGAAAAATTAATTTTTTTTTTTTAAGATTTGAAACAGCCGCCATTTTTTATTCCCCCTACCTATACTTGGCAGACTCATCAATTTTGACTAGCAATTATACCTAATTTTCATTAAAGTAATAAAAAATTGGGGTGAGATAACTGTCTTTTTTTCTTCCCGGCTCTTGTACTATTCAGGAAGGATTGTCGGTATGGATAATGTTAGATACGGATTTTGCTTGAGGATTAGAATGAGTGTTTTTCATATAAAATGTAGTGAGTTTGGATTTAATAATGTCTGATATAAATGGGGCAGTTAGGTCATGATGTAGGGTACTGTTGGTTACATAGTAAGGAGCATCAACTATGTGTCGAGGACTTTGGACTGAACAGATTGATGTTTGAGTTTTTAGCTGCCCCCCTCACAGTTCTAGTCCATAAATTCAAATAAATTTTATTATTATTTTGCATTGCCCCGTGTCATTGCCCCTCTTCGTCCCGGGCCTAGGGGTGTAATAGGTTAATGCGGGCATGTATAATCCTATTCTGAGTTCAATTTTCTGAGTATTAGCTTGGAATGATTACTTATCAGTTGTACACTGGTACACTAGAGGTGAGTTTATATTTTCGGAGTCTACAAAGAGATACATCAAAATAAACATCCAACCACCTTACTTTTCAAAATAACCTGTGTATACAAGTCTGTTGAGTCTCTGAAGGAGGGAACCCCGTAGCTAATGTTTAGTTTAAAAATGAAATTGTGATCATGAATCTGAAATAAGTAATGAATAGCTTCTTGGGAAAAAAAAAAGAATTAAAAAATATATGTGATGTCGGCAATGTCTTATAAGCGGAGATGAGGTCGTTGAGGCTTGTGGACGTAGCAGTGTTCTGGGAGACCAAAAACCAGATGGGATGATAAAATAAATAAATACTAAACTAACTGCTCTCTGTAAACTGGCCGCATCCAGGAATAGGCCCAGTCTCTGTAGGCTTTTTAACCGGCCAAGGTCTGAGTAGCCTTCCGAAGATAATTTAAAAATAACCGAATGGTCACTGCAAAAAGAACTTTGTAAATACGTTTTGTGTTGGAGAATCGAGTATGGTTCAAGGAAAGTATACTCAAGGTGATCATAAACCTTGATGTGCATCAAGAACTGTAAAACTAGATACGAAAGGACAAATAGTGTATGCAGAGACTAAAATACACATCGTCTAGACATGGAGGAATATCCTGCAATAATGATTTCTATAAATCTGATTCCTGAATACTTTATCATTATCAAAACAGAATAAAGTTAGAACGACTAAAGCAATCATTGAATATTAATTAGTGGAGAGCTGAAGGGTAGTGCTGGCGATGGTTTGATGTTCTCTTACTTGAATCACTTGTAGCATATATGAGGCCACGTTTTAGTGGGTTGGAATGACCGGTTAATTTTACAGAAAACCGGTTCTTTATTTTTTTTTTGTATTGCCCTAGATTTAATAATTATTTTTATTTTATTTTTTTTTTATTATCCAATAAATAACCTGAAGAACTTACTCTAGTATTCATTACAGATTAGAGAGGCAAAGTAAAACTGAACTAGTAAAAATATAGGAAGAGTGGAAGGAGATTTGTTTATTTATTTTATTTTTTATAAATCTACAGAAAAACATTCTTAAGAATTCTATTCTTGGTTAACTGGCTAGTTCTAACCTGGAAATGAAATTTCAGTTGGGTTCGAGTACAGTGTGATAGCACCTTTAATTTTTTTAAATAAATAAAATTAAAATTAATATATAGGTTCTTTAATGGACAAGTTTTCATTATTATTATTAGATTTAGTGAAAGTACTCTTCCTTGTCAAAATTCTTTATTTTTATGAATCATTGACAACGTTTCGGGGCTGTCGCTCCATCATCAGGTTATTTACTATATTACCATGTTGCAGCATAATTAAATGATAGTTCACTCAAAACCTTATTCATATCTTCTTAGTATATGGGTTCTTTACTGGATGAGTTTTCATTATTATTATTAGATGTAAATCCCACTTAATCACATTTACCCTTTGTCGTAAACCCCATTACCTCTTGCCCTACAGTATCTTTTAATAATATCCCACTTATTCCTGTCGAACACATCCGTTACTTAGGACGGAATGGAATCCTCATACAAGACTAAAAAAACAGGAAACTGCTTGTCGATTCCGACTATTACAATATATACTAGAAAAACGATCTAAATTGCCAATCCATTACAAAAGACTGATCTACATGACTATTATAAGGGCTATCTGGACATACGGAGCAGAGCTTTGGGGCTCCACTAAACCATCAAATTCCTCCCGAATCCAATTCTTACAGGCCGAAATCCTTAATGCTCCTTATCCTTAATACTTTGTCACAAATCAAGTCATTCATCAGGACCTTAATGTCCCATATGTTGCCAATTTGGCCAGAACCAGATACTATTCCTTCCATTATAAATTCCCTAACCACCCAAATCCACTTATTTCTAACCTGGCTTCACCTTAATTACCTAATAATCCTAATAAAAAAAAATGCAATTTTATACAGGAAAATCTCCAAAATGTGCAGTGACCTCAAAACATGCTCTTTGTTGTCATCTAATCGTCGTGTTTAAGATCCTAATTTCTGTTTCCCTGTCTATAATTTTTTAATTAACTTGTTTGACTGAATACTGTATGTTGAGATTTGTTTGTGTCTGTCCTGTAGTTTTGGTTTTATCTTTATTTTCTGAGTTCTATTCTTTATCGTTTTGTGTCTTCTTCTCTATTTTTGCAGAATTTTTAAATTTGCATTTGTGATATAGACTTATACTTTACTGGAGTAAGACTATGGAGTTTACATTTTTTGCATTATTATAATTGACAATATGTTGCTACCTTCTGGTGTTTTGTTTTTTAGGCGTTTCATCCATATGTATGTTGTTCTTTAAAGTATTATACAGCTTGTGAAATACTTATTTCGGCTACTTGGTTATTAACTGATCTACTTAGATACACATCTTTGCTAAAAGCAGAACGGTAATATTTCTGTCTGAAGCTTAGTAGCTGGAAATCTATATTGGTCAAGGAAATGGGAAGCGGTCGAGAAGAAACACTCGAAGCAGAACGTATGCTATCACTCTCGACTGTTAGTCATTAATTCAACATCACTCGATTCAGACCGAGCAATATTTCTAATATGTATCTGCTCAAGACGTTTTTTGGAATGATGAAGATGATGTTCTTCATCTATTTTATACAGCATTTGTTTTTAGATTAGTTTTTATCAGATTGTATTGGTTGGGTAATGGAACACTCCTATTTCTTTAATATAATAACAAAAAGCCTAACATAATAACAAAGTTAATATAAAAACATATATATAAATACATAAATAGATGGATTTGTATCCTAGTTAAGTATTAACTCTTTATTGTATTTTTAAAAGTCCAACGTTTCGGCCAATTCTACTCATATTCAAGGACAATCTTTTTTTTATTTATTTATTTAATGTGATTTACAACTGTACAAATAATAATACAATAAGTAAATATGTTGTATGTTTCATATACACTTGAAAATCTTGGGAAGGAACCACC
>NW_027107458.1:938934-941710 GCF_000696795.3 Halyomorpha halys | reverse complement strand
TTAACGAATATTAGCAAAATTAAATAAAATATAAATGGCGTTGATGACCAATGAAGTTTGGCGCCACTAAACAACCAAACAAACAAACAAACTATCATCACTTTCTTATAATATGTTGCGAACGGAATCCAACGTCTAAAGGAATTTCTGAAGCGCCAGTAAATAACAGGGTTAGGAAAACAAAATTCTGTAAATGTATTAAATTAACACAAAAAGAAAAAAATATGTACATAATAATTAATAACCTGGATTTTATCTTTAGGAAGTCTGGTGATTCAATTCATAATTTTTTTTTTTAATAAATTATCATATCAGTGGTCCCAAAACTTTGTACCATAGTTTCGGGACCACTGTCCCATATTCATGTACATTAAACCTCATAATTTCATATAGGAAATCATGACACACTTTACACTGTTATCTCTTTTCTACCATAACTTATTTGTGCATCTTTACTTCTCCCTAGCACAGCCATATGGAATGGAACAATGGCTATGAAAACATAAGAATATTAATCAATATAAACAATACAAAATAAAGGAGAAGTCTTCTTTAACATAAAATAAAATATTTATGATTGATAGTAAATTAATAACGTCAGCTGAATGAAAACGAATAATAATGTCTATCTGACCTTAGATTGAGGAGAAAGGACGAGTAGATGACAGTCGTAGGATGACAGCAAAGTATCGGTAGTAGATCGCAGTCCCTCGTAAACTGAAGATGTAGGCCGTACAGTACAAGGGTCCAAGAGGAGAAAAAAGGCAGCCATTTCACCCCAATTTTTAATTACTTTAATGAAAACTATGTATAATTACTAGTAAAAATTGATGAGTCTGCCAAGTAAGAGTAGGGGAAGTAAATAATGGCGGCTGTTTCAAACCATTAAAAATAATTAACTTTTTATTCGGAGCTCTATATCTTTACAACTACCAACAACAATAGAAAACCTAAGAGAGCATCATTTAAAGAATAGTAAATTTACTAAAATGTAAGCACTAATACAGCTATTTACGTTCAATAGCTCTCGAGATTTTTGAAAAGCAACATTTCATAAAAATATTGTATGGAACATACTGAAAGATCAGTAGTTAGTGAATTTATTTTGAAGATATATACCTCAAAAACCATTTGACGTACAGATGTCTATTAGCACTCAAATTAAAACTAGATTAATGAACTATAAAGTTGTTTATTACATTTATTTTCGTAGAAGTAGTAGTTTTCATGAAATTTGCTAAAATAAATTGATTTATAGTTGTTCGGGCAAATTTTCATTTGCTAAATTTATAAACATATGTGAATATCATAAAAACTTTATTTTAAGGGTTGGCAGACATATGTGCGTCTTATAGGTCTATAAATTTTTTTTTTAAATCCAATATTTTATAAGAACAACTAGAAATTAACATTTTGTGAGATTATTTTGTCAAATGTCATAAAAACTACTACTCCTACAAAGATAAACATTTTACTATTTTATAGTAATTAGCTTTAATTTGGGTGCTGGCAGACATCTGTACTTTCTTGGAGTCATAGATTGACAACTAGGGCAATAAAACTGTTCAGAATTCACTAATAAGTGGTAGTGAAAGAATGAGTTATTGATATTTATTTAAGTCGATAAGATTCTAATGCTTCTTTAATTTTAGAATTTTGGTGGCAGAAAACCACTAATATTTTATCCACTCCTTTAATTTCATTTTTCTCTCTTCCCTACTCCATCTTTCATTCCCTCCCCCCGATCCTTCGAGCTGTCCAGGATTGTGTTTTTTAGTTAATTATAACTCTATTTATACATCTTGACCACTAAAAAGTTAATAAAATTAATAACAAAAAGATTTTTAAGAAGAATAATTTATTGTCATAAATGTTTTCATAGAAATATTTTAAACTAGAAAATTCAATTTTGTATCTCTCAGAACTACTCAAACTTAAGCTTTACAAAAATTAAACGAGGTGCTATATATAAAAGAGTATTTAAAATACTCTTCAAATCAATAATTTATATTTTTTCTAAAATATCAAATAACACCTACATTCATCTGTTCAACCATAATAATTATAATATTTGTTTTAAAAACATAAGTAAAGCTTAGAATTATTTATAAATTATGAATTAAATTTAGAAAGATGCCGAATTACAACGTTCGTGGGAACGGGATTGACAAAAAAGGATTCAATAGGTGATACTTAAACATTAAAAGGAAATTGAAGGAACAGAGAAAGGATGTACCAAGAACCAGGATGGGATAAGGATAGAATAGTCGAAAATAGTAGTTTGGTGGTTCATTGAATATAGTTAAATATAAACAACTGAATTGTACATCTCTTGAAATAAGTGTGGAATTTGTTGAGAATTAATGTCCGCTATATTTCACCGATTGTTCAAAACCTATCTTGTTTTCGACTTAAATGTTTCCATTAATCTGGAACGTTTGTAAGATAAGTTTACATGGGAAAGTGTTAGAAAATTCCCAGCTGTCACATAGCTAAGAATTAATGACTAAATCGATACAGTTTTATCCTCTAAAAATAAAACATAAGGTCACTGATTTTTTTATGCTTTTTAAGAATTGATTTAGGTTATAATTTTTTTTAGTACCTTCAAAAATAAAAACTTTCAAACCAAGTGCAGTTTCACCGTGACGGTTTCCTGTATTGTTGAATAAAATCACAACTGTGAAACAGTATGATTTTTTTTTGTTGTGTCTGTGCGTGTTGTTTGTATACTGACAGTTAATATTACCTGGCTGGCACATGAATTTTTATATAT
>NW_027107458.1:936941-938884 GCF_000696795.3 Halyomorpha halys | reverse complement strand
AATTCTATAATATTAATGAATATATAATTAATTCTATAATATTCATCATATTTTGGGACGCCTTCTATTCTTTCGGTACTGTTGCCTGCATATATTTCAGTGGGCTCTCTAGCCCTTGTAGATCTTTGGCCGCCTGAGCCAGCTTTCTCCATGCTTGCCTTTCTTGAGTTACTGCTTTACAGTTTGCTGCATGTAGCTCTTTCACATCATTGTTGATTCTGCCTATCCAACCGGTTTTTAGCCTTCCACGTTGTCTTTTGCCAACCATGAATTGAACTATAAACTAAGGCAATCGTAATAGAATCCAATCACCACCTGAAAACTATTCCTCTTATTCCAACCTTATTCCTAAACTACAATTCCATCCATACGTTAAAAACCTTGGTGTCATTATAGACCTAACTCTCTCCTGGAAAAACCACGTCTCCGATATTTCCCGTCGTACCTTTTCCACCCTGAAGCGTTTAAATTATCTCCGTCACCTACTTCCTTTTGATACCCGCAGGCTCCTGGTTACTTCCTTAATATTCCCCTACTTTGACTATTGCTGTGTAGTTTACGGGGGTGTCTCTGGGGATCTCAAAGCAACATTAAAACGGTTAAATAATTGTTTTGTACGATTCATCTTTGGGATCCCCAGGGACGCCTCTGTCACCCGATTTTATGAAGAGTTGAAATGGCTTTACCCCTCCTTCCATCGTAAATATTTCCTTGCATCCTTTCTCTATCAAGTCATCCAATCCCGCCGTCCATCGTACATCTCAGATATCCTTCAATTTAACTCCTCAGTGCAGTCCCGCTATACCCGCTCACGGCCTTCAGACTTATATGTAACTGCCCATCGAACCACAGTCTTTGGTAGATCTTTCCTCATCCGTTCCTCTTCCCTATGGAATTCTATTCCCTCCTTTATTCGTAGTTCTAACACCCTTCCAATCTTCAAATCCCGTATCTTCGACTACCTTCTGTTCACCCAATTCCGGAAGAATAACAATTGAAAGTTTCAAAAAAGCTTTATATATTTTCTATATTTTATGTTTTAGATCTTCGTTTATGATTGTAAATATGTACACTAGCAGAAATTATATCTTTTCATTTATTACTTTTTAGTTTAATTGTATTTGATTTTTTATCATTTTTTTTTATTTACTATCAGAAGTCATCTTATGTTTAATGATATTACAAGTGGTTTCATTTGTTTTATCATTATTTTATATATTCTGTTAATTATGGTTGTTTAATTGTATATTTTTAAATTCACTTTATTATTTTATTTTATGATATCTTGTAATTTCATCTCTATTTTGTAATTTACTCTAAGGCTCTAAAGCCTAAATTAAAAGGCTCTAAATCTAAAACGCCTGTAAATAATTCTAAATAGATCAATCCCAGAATAAATAAAGATTATTATTATTAGAAAAATAAATTTATTATATCAAATTACATCAATTATTTTTTCTTGCGCATGAGCAAAATTATTTTCTTGTTACTTCTACATATTTACTTACCTAGACTCGTCCGATTTAGCTCAAAGTTAAAGAAAAGTTAGGTAGTTGTATAAATATGTTTTAATATGAATTTAATTAAATTTCATCTACTGTTTGCCTATTCATGCGAAAAATTCAAGAAATTATAAGTTTATACAGGAGTTATAAGTTTTATAATTTAATTTCTTGTATAAACTAAGCCGTTTTAACAACGGCTCGTTCTGTAAATTTTTTTCTCAAATTACAAATAATTAATCTTGAATTATATTATTACATACTAAATTGAAATACGAAGAAAAAAAAGGATAATTTCCGGAAAAAAGAAAAGAAAAGAAAATAGGAGATATTCATAATAATCCAGCAATACTGACTCGTGTTTTTGACAGATGTTTTTTCTTTTTATATATTTTATTTTATACCAGATCGGCCTGGTGGGGCTCAGATGGTTGATATAAC
>NW_027107458.1:936582-936891 GCF_000696795.3 Halyomorpha halys | reverse complement strand
TATGGGGGGGGGTACAAAAGATACCCCTAACTATAAACAATGTTATTATTAAAAAAATAAATAGATAAGAATAATGCTTCTTAATAAAAGAGAAAAGTAAAATTGATAACAAAAAATAATGATATTGGTACACTTAAATAAAATAAACAATTGCTCTCTAATAGTAAAAAGAAACAAGTTAATTTGAAAATGGGACGAGAGAAGAAAATAGAAAAATAATAATAATGAATAAATAAAATGAGTATTAATAAAAAGAAAAATAAAGGTAGTGTGACTATGAATTAATTTTATATTTATTAAAATTTATAA
>NW_027107458.1:932168-934597 GCF_000696795.3 Halyomorpha halys | reverse complement strand
AAGGATGCCGCTCCCCAGACTTCACAGCCGTACATCAGCAGTGGCCTGAGGATTATTTTAAATATAAGAATAGTTGTTTCTGGTTTTAGTTTGGAATTTCTGTTTAGAATAGGATATAGCATTGCTAACCTTGCATAAGTTTGAGTTAGTTTGATGTACAATTTTTTTTCTTAAATTTAATAGAAATATTAATAACATAAAAAACCTACTGTCGTCCTACAGTAATCTTATGATCGGGAGCGTGTCCAAATCGCGGAATTCTATAATATTAATGAATATATAATTAATTCTATAATATTAACGAATATATAATTAATTCTATAATATTAATGAATATATAATTAATTCTATAATATTCATCATATTTTGGGACGCCTTCTATTCTTTCGGTACTGTTGCCTGCGTAGAAGTTTTTTTCCACTCTCGGTGATTATCAATACATTGAAATAAGACTTCTAATGATATTATAATTAAGATTATACTTCATGGTGTTCTTTGGAAACGTTTGCAGAATTAATTAATATTTTCGGTTAGTCCTTTCGATGTATTTCCAAGTTCTGTAGCTCTGAATGTTCTCGACAGTTGGTTAGGCCATTTCTCTTGTCTATAATTAAACCTCAGTTTCGCTCAAGGAGAGTGTCAGATCATTTGTAACGCTCTGTCCTGTCTCTCTAAGTGGTCTAAATACTTTGTAAAATTATCCAGAGCTATCCATGTACTGATTAATTTTTAGAATTTCTGTCATAAACATAATTTGTTTTATTCTTAAATTCAAAATTGCTATTTAATAAGTTCCAAAACACTTTTAAATGACCTATATTATTTAAATAATAAATTCATAAAGTCAGTGAAAAACAAATTAAAAAAAAATATTGCCTGTTTTACGTTCATATATAGAATATTTATTAAAGGAATGTATTACGAATATGAAAATTTATTAACACATTCTGAGGTAACCTGCGTCCATATTCTAGCAAAATGGTCTGAGTGTATTCGTGTGAACAGCATAGCTCAAAAACGTAAAACGTATAAATCCTAGAAAAATTTAATTTAATGTTTATTTATACTCTTTTTAGCTCGAAAACTCAATTTTTAACTTCCGTTAACTATCTCAAATTGAGGTTGATGAAAATTAAACGAGGTGCAATGTATAAAAGAGTATTTAAAGCATTTCCAAAATCAATAATCTCTATTTTTCCTAAAATATGAAACATCTTTATCCATTCATCTGTTCATTATAATATTATTGGAGAAGCTTGTCGGGGGGTACGGTCAGCAATGAACAACATAAATAAACAAAAAAATATTTATTTATTTTATGTCGACGTTTCGACCTGAGTTTCAGGTCTTCATCAGGGGTTATGGCGTAGAAGGTAGGCCTACAACTAAAATTTTCACTCAACATTTTACCTAAAACTCAAGTTTGGGCTGAGATATAAAATGGTGGAAATGTAGAGTCAGAAACAAAAATTATTTTTTTAAATAAATAATTTAATTTCTATCCATTTTAGTCTCAACACGTTTTATTTTTCTTATAAGTCCCACGTTTCGGCCATTTCGGCCATCCTCAGGGACAATCTACTACAAAACAGCTTAATACAATTTTGTAATTATATGATTTAAAAACTCTAACTCCATGCAGGGGCTATTCTGCCTAGGTCAAAATAACAATTTCTAATTAGTCAATATTTTAATTTTGTTCATTATAGTCTCAAAACATTTTCTTTCCTTTACAAGTCCGACGTTTCGGCCCATTCGGCCATTCTCAGGGACAATCTTAATACAATTTTTGAACTAAATAATTTAAAAACACAACTTCATGCAGGCTATTCTGCCCAGGTAAGTTCAACAATTTCTCTAATTAGTCAATTTTCACATTAAAACAAATAAGTGACAGTGATAAAGAATTTTAATTTTTGTTTTAATGTGAAAATTGACTAATTAGAGAAATTGTTGAACTACTAACTGATGAAACTAATTGATGTGGTTCTAAAATTGTATTTAAGATTTTCCTTGAGGGTGGCCGAAACGTCGGACTTGTGAAGAAAATAAAATGTTTTGAGACTATAATGGATAAAATTTAAATTATTTATTTTAACAACATTAACCAGTCTCAATAAAATATTTAGAGTTTTCCTTGAGGGTGGCCGAAACGTCGGACTTGTGAAGAAAATAAAATGTTTTGAGACTATAATGGATAAACTTTAAATTATTTATTTTAACTATTCTAACTTTATTATTTATGTTCTGTAGCGGTGTATATATTTGGTTAAAAACTCGACGAAAAAATTAAAATAATTGCTCTATTTTTAATGATTAGTCAAGATCAGGGATCAGAATTTAGAACTAGTAATAAATGGAAATAATGAGAATATTAATCTATTAATATTGAACATTTATAACTGAGCTATTAGCTTGGCTAATTAAGT
>NW_027107458.1:911093-931943 GCF_000696795.3 Halyomorpha halys | reverse complement strand
AATAATTGCTAAATAAATGGAGTAGAATGGTCAAATAGGATACAATTGTTAAATAGGAGGAAAATAGTTATAATATGTTATATTTAGTATATAGATGATTATTGTTTGAAAAAGGGATGTTAATGTATGGTAGTGTGTATAAGTCCAGATATGGATTGATGGATACGAAGTGTGTTGTAGCAAACGAATGTATTTGGGCAGCACTTCCAAATAAAGCATTTCTCTATAAATAAGTAGGTATAATAAAGATTTTCCCACAAAGGTTATTTCCACTTCTTCTTCAGTGAGTTATTTTATTAACAGCAAATTTTAAACTCCTTTTATAACAAAACTAAAGTTATTATTAATAAAATTATTTATTAGAACGAATACATTTTATAGCAAAAACAGAAAGAATGATCTTCTATTTTAGTAATTTTGTTTTGACAAGAGAGGTAGAGGTAATATCCAATACTGCTCCTTCTGACGCCCATCCTGCTACAGTTATCATTGTTATGTTTGTATTTTTTTCAGGAGAAAAATTAGAATGTAAACAATCCATAAAACTTCTAAAATTATCGGTAAAGGGATATTGCAACATTCATTCGCGGTGAAAATCTAATGGCATTGAGCCAACTGGCCCAGCTTTGAAGTAATCCTTGCTCAGATATATCCAGAGAGTGGCGTACATAGTTGGAAAGTACAAAAGGATTCTTATCCTCTCATTAAAGTACCTAAGAATAATTATTAAAGTATATATATTTTATGATTTATATTATATGAGTAGTTGAAATGGCATTGGATATAAGTCGAATAAGAGTAATGGTACTATCTAACAGTGCCTGTAATAAATGTATGCAAAAAATTTGATCAAAGTGGGGAATGTAGATTTGGTTCAGACACAGATAGCAACAAAATTCATAAACGTTGATTAACTAGTTGCAGCCCATGGCTTCTCTAAAAATCTAATAAGATTAATAAGGGAATACATGAATAACCCCTACTTTTATATATTGCTACCAAATATGCTGTGTGCTTTCAAGCAGGATTGTACAATATAATTGCCGATAACATAGTCGAGGGCCGTCAGTAGCTCAGGTAGTTGAGATGCAGGTCTTAGCCATCTGGAAATTTCAATGGCGTCGGTTCGAATCCGGTATGGGGCGTTGACTTTTTTTACTGATTGGCCGTCCCACAAATTGAAAAACTTGACCCCTCACTATGGTTAGAATAGATTGGTCACCTGTAGATAAACCCCCTGCACCTACCCCATCCCCGTCTATTATGGGGACCCTTGTACTTTTTTTTTTAAATCCCCCTCCCTTGCCATTTCTGGCATACGGGGTCAGGAGCAGTGGGGTAGTGCGCGCTGGGATTGCGCATGCCACTGTTCCCAAAGATCACCAATGCTTCTTACTGATTGAGCTGCACCTTGTCCACTGCATCCGTCTGGGTGCCTCCTGCAGTTACCAGGCTGGGTCAGCTTCCTCCTCTTCTGGTGGCTCGCCGATGTTGGGCGATCAAGTCCTTCCCATTGTGAAATGAGTTGGGCCCACCACCTCCTTCCATCCGTAAATAAACTCCCTGAAGAAGAGATAATTCTCTTCTTCCATCAACCAGGGAAGATCCGACTCGGCGAGGGCGAAAATCCCGGCCTTTCTCAACAGCCTGGCTCGGTGTCCTTCCATGGCGGAGCAATCCACTATTACGTGTTCTGCTGTTTCAGGAACTCCGCACGTCGGGCACCGGGGGTTGATGTTCTTTCCAAAGCTCTGCAGCTTTCCCCGAAACCACCCGTGTCCTGTTAGGATCGGGGACCCTTGTACTTGGAACATTAAGGTATTTAAGGATGACTTTAAGACGAGTTTATTATAAAATTAATTTATGGCTTCTACTCGTTTGTACCAGTTATGGCAATAGCTATTACGTAGAGACGTGTTTAATTATTTTAAAAATTAAAATTACCACTTTCCAAAGTTCGGAAGTATTGCACTGATTGGGGCTAAAAATAGAAATTTTGTTTATAATGTTTTTTAACTTTCATACTCTAGTGCTGTAGTTTCCAACTGAAATTCCGCTGATTAAGATTTTAGGATGGGTCATTCCCCGTTAACGCACCACAGTTTTGAACCTTAACATCTCAGATTTTCATCAATTTTTTTCAGTTGTGTAGATAACCTTGCCTACAATCTTACAATCCTTACCTAAATCTTAGCTTTTGCTGAAATTTTAACACTTTATTTGTGTTAAATGATAATGTAAAGGGTCCATTATTTTCCTACCTCTACCAAAAGGGTCCCACTAACCTTAACCAGAAAAGGGGTCATAAAAAAAAAAAATAGTCGGACCACCAGATTTTTATAAAGGTTTGGGATAAGCTTAGAAACAAAAACGAGCTCTACACTATTTTATTTTAATTTTGTTAAGAACGAAACGCAATAGTGAAACCCCTAATCACAAAATCAAAGAAAATTTAAATTTTTTACAGGTAAATGTTGACTTTAGATCCTGCAAAAGCATTACTACTATATCAGACTGTACATCGTTAACCCGAAGGTACCCGGAAATTGGCGGAGATGACCGATTCCTAAACTTTCGTTAAAAAATAAATTTCCTGCTACTTCGAAAGGGACTTTTTCCCCTCTTGCATAACAATATATATCTATATTTTTGTGATAATTTATAATAGTGAAAATTAACTGTGATTAAATGTTTTAATTTAATATGAAGAAACGACAAAATAGAGTAATTATGGACTGAAATTAATGACCTGGACAGAATAGCCTTCATAAATTTTTTTTTTTAAATTGATTCTAAAATTGTATTTAAGATTGTCATTGAGAATAGCCGATTTGGCCGAAACGTCGAATTTATAAAGAAATATAAATTGTTTTGAGACTAAAATTGGATAATATTTGTTTTATTTAAACAAAAATTAACTATATAAATAAACATCTCTATTTACAATTTTTTTTAAAATACTAATTTACATTGATCTATTACCTGGTCTTACTGGTAATCTATTTTTATGTATTTTTATTAATTACCAATACGTTACTTAATTTTCAACATAACAGTATATATTTTTATTTTTGCAATGTTTATATTTATTTTCTAATGTTTAGGTTATTTGATAATATTGACATATTGACTACATCTGACAACAAGTTTTGATTATTCCATAAATATTAGATGAAATGAAAAAATAAAATTGCTAGTTAATGGTTTAGATTTATTAATAATTCATTCCAGAAATATTTGAATATAGGAGAAAACATTATTTATTTATATAAGAAATATAATTTCTTGTATTAACAAAAACAACTTAAAATTTAAAATATGAAATATAAATATAATTTAAACCTTTGTTCAGTGGTTGTTGAATATTTCAATCAAATTTCCTAGTTTGTTGAGATAACTTCTTCGTGATGATTCTTCATAATTATTTTCAAATTTATAACTTCACTTGAAATAGCTTTAAATATTTTTTTTCCAACGTTATTGTATTTACTTGGGTGAGTGCGGTGCCACCGTGGTTCCTACTAACTCCAAGGAGGCGGGTTCAAATCCGGCTGGGCAGAAAATTGTTTTGTGCTACACTGTAGCTATGAGTCAACACTGTAAAAATCTGGCAGTCGAGCGTGATTTTGACCAAATCACCTCCTTGCACAACTGTAGATCTGGTAACAGTACTTCCTTACAAAGTACTGAACCACTGACCCTTCATGAGTTGTAGTGGTGCAGATTATAATTTTAATTGCATTTACTTGACCATGAGCACAATTAAAACAGTTCATGGTTTATTCATATTGTCTAAATTATCGTATTTGCAGACCAAAATTAAAAAAATTTTAATTTGACCGATCTCTAACCCCAGTGAAAGAAGACAAGTTCTCTTTTTTGTGAAGTTTATAACGACAAAGAAGGTTCCCGCCCATCTTCGTGTCCAACTAATTCGCCCAGTCTGAATACTGATTCAGATGTTGAAAAAAAAATAATAACATAAAACGAAAAGTATGTTTTACCGAGCTTCTAAAAACGTCAGGATAGGAAAGTGACTTAATTATCCCATTCCAAATAATGTCGTAACTCAAATAAGGAATAAAGGAGGAAGAGAGGGAGCAAATTTTCACTTGACTATGAATTTTGAGAGGAAATTCAGTCTCATTACTGTGAAGTTTCAATTTGAGAGGACTTTCTTCCTAGCAAACCCCAAAATAATAGCTTAACTAGATTTGTGTCAGTTACTAATTAAAACAGACATTGCATATCAAAAGATCTCCACTGTTCGATATTCCATAACATGTTCTGGTCAATCGGTCTAGTGTAGGGGGTCTTCATAATTCAAGTCAGTCATATCAGTTGGGCTTCTAATGATAACTTCTGGTATTTGTTTTACCCTTAATAATACCCTATATAATTTAATTTATTTATGGCTTTTTTTTAATTAAGCAGTTCGACTATTAGTACTACACTAAATTTTTAGTTTATTTATTTATATACAATGTGTACCTAAACCTAATTAATGTAAACTTTTTTTTTGTTGCAGCCCTACAGGACGACTCCACTCGTCCTGCCAGGAGCCAAAGTAAAGAAGGATTTCGGGCCAACAGAGAGCTACCTACGACACCATCCAAACCCTAAGTTCAGACAGGCACCTCCACATCCTCTACTGCCCCACGACATTGCCATGAAGCAGAAGGTATGGCAGCTTTACATACTTTTAATTGCCTATTAACTATAATAAGACATTGTAATACTGATTACTTGAAGTTGGTATTCGGTTTCATGGAGATTACTGAAATAAAGAAAAAAACAAGAGCTTGCTATCCTATTTAGTTTAATATTCCAGTAGTCACACTCTCTTGTGATGTGACATTTTATGAAATAAAAGTTAGTATGGAAATTTAATAACAAATAATAATTCTTGTTTGTACTACGGAAATTAATTTACTTAACAGTCAATTCATCTCCTACAACCATTTCCTCGGCACAACTAGGAAATCAGAATTTTCTCTTATATCATGATACAAAAACTGAAATGATCTGGTCATGTGGTGAGGATGAGTGATGGAAGAGTGGTCAAAGACAGAAATGTCTTGGATGGTGTGCACTGATGTGATAGGCCGAAGGTCCGATGGAGTAATGAAGTGAAGCAGGAACAGTTTTAATGTCAATATTGGTTATGTTTTTTCTTATTAAAGAAAAAAAAGGCTCACTGAATAAGAATAGGAGAAAAACAGGACTGGAGGAGAAGCGAGGTGATTGCAAAATTGAAAAGCACAAGCAACACTCCAAGATATTCCAATGTGACTACCATCTCTCAGATGATATGTAGAGTTAACTTTATAAACCAAGATCATCAAAGGATTTCTGAGAGCGATTGTGAAAGCTCAACACTTATATCGAAGATGGTGTCCTGCTATTTGTTAGTCACCTATTTTTTTATCACAAGATGTAATTGGATTAAATATCTTTAAAATTAAACATGGATGCAATGGAGTATAAGGATTATTTAGGTGGATTATTTTTTATTTACAGAATCATTAGTTTTGTGAAATTAATTATATTAGGCTTCTTCTAAAAGAAGAATTCTACTTTTATATATTCTTTTGTTAATGATCACATATTTCTTTTCTGCGTTTTGGAGTACTGCGCAGGAGAGTTGCTGAAAAATTTGTTAGGAGAAGGGAGGGGGGATTAAAATTGTAAATTTCCCAACAATTTTAAACACATTCCTCAAATAAATTAAAAATTTTTAATTTGTCCAGCTGTGTTAAGATTCCTAATTCTTCATATTTATTTAGGTGAAATATATCTTGCTTGATTATTTATTATTTGGTTGGGAGTTTGATGAGAGAAAACCTAAAAGTCTTTTATTTGTTAAATGAAATTATGATTTTAATAATTTTCTGAAGATTTGTTTTGCCTAAAATAATTATGAGGTAATCTAATGACTTACTACAAATATATATTAAGTATTTTAAGTTTTCTTATATGTTTGTATTTTTATTCTTTATTCACCTATTGTGAATGTTGACTCTAATTTTTTTTTTTTTTTTTCAAACATTATATCTGATAAATTCCAATTTCTTTACTTCAGATACAGGTTTTAATATTTAACTGATTTTTGTAAAATGTTTTACCATAATTTTCATAGTTTAAAGTAAGTTTTCAAATCTCACATTTCCAAATTGTTGGGTTTTAAAATTATTGGGAAAGAGGAGAGAGGAAAATGACACCCTCTCCCCCATAACAATGTTCCAAATACTACCTGAATTTCAAAATATATCTAAATTATAGAACATAAAGTAAAATTCATTCTAAAATTATTCATTTAGAAAAGACAGTAAAAACACATTAATATACACAATGCATTATTTTTGTTATACTTTAAGATGCAATATTTTTATAGTAGAAAGTTGATGTCCTGATGATCAGAGAGTGTATAAAAACGAAGAAAAGAAATGTTGAACATCTGTAAAAAAAACAACACTTCATTCAAAATTTGCTTGTTGGGGCGAGGGGCTTTTGAAAATATATCTATAATTGACTTTTGAATACTTTTGAAAATAAATATAATTGAAAATATATCAAACTTCGCCCCAGAGTAAAAAAAAAAAACACAGGCCAGTCCGATTTTTTAAATTAAATATGGAGGGCCTGAAAAATTAATGTATTGAAAACCATAAAACAATACAAAAATAAAATAATAAGAGGAAATAATCTTTCCTATTGCTAAAAAAATTTAATAATATTAAACAAATAAAATGAAATATATCCTCCTAATATTAAAAAAAAAAGTGTTATAAAATAATAAAAATATATATATATATATTCAAAACTAAAACACCTTGTTCTTAATAAAATAAATAATAAATATCTAATATTAATTATAACTAGAAAATAAAAAAAACTCGAGATTTAGTAAAATAACAACAATAAAATCACTCACAGTAGCTTGAAGTATAGAAGCTTGTCGATAGGCCCATATCAAAGAAAAAATATAAATAAGCCTCAGAATCTCTTCCGAGATGCCTGCCGGCCGGCATCCAAAAGGTGAAAAGTTGATGGGAAACAAACTCCCTGGAGGCTAATGCTCATGAACCTGTATCCAGAGATGGGAAAAAATTAGCTATAGTTGAAACTAATAGCTAACATTGCCATAGAAACGACCCTTAACCATGAATGAACCATTGATAAATAAATATTGTATCCATGGCAACTTTAGTTATTAGTTTCATAGTTGCCCAACTCTGCCTGTATCCAGGCCCTTATATCCTATCTGGAGATGGAGTTGTTGTTAGTCCATATAATCACACTGCTATAGGTATACTAGTGTTGTATATGAATATGTTACGTATAAAAAGTTCTATAATTTATATTAAAGAATTCAAAAATATATTTTAATTTTAAAAAAATATATAAATAAACTTATAGCATCTAAAAAATAAGTAAAATAGAAAGAAAAAGAATTAAACTAAAATAAAAACGAAGAATTAATAAAATGAAGTGATGAGAGAAGTGGAAAATAAAATGTATATATAGATAATTGAACAAGTAGATAAAATAACATAATTAAGGAAATAAAATAAAAATTAAGTTAGATAATACAAAGAAGTATGAATATACCACTTGGCGTTTGATTTTCTAGCTAATAGGTTCGTTTTATTCTCTTCCCCCCCTTTCTTCATTTTACCACCCCTTCTTTTCTCATTTTCCTTACCCATGTTATTAGTTATGTTCACCATATATTATTATTATTGTTTTCAAAATATTTTTGTTTTCCTTCTATTCATTTCTTTTATTAAACTTTACTTATATTTTGCCTCTTTATCAATTATTATGGTCACATATACTTTCTTTCTCTCAATTTTAATTTTTAAATTATTAATAAACTAATATATTCATACTTCTTTGTATTATATAGCTTCATTTTAATTTTATTTCCTTAATTATGTTATTTTACCTACTTGTTCAATTACCTATGAATTTCATTTTATTTTCCACTTCTCTCATCACTTCATTTTATTAGTTCCATTCTGTAAAATTATTCTCTTTATGTCATTCTGTTTATATTTTCTTTCTTCTTTTTTATTTTTTATACTTATTGGTTGTTATCTTGTTCTGTCCTTAGCCCTGATAAAGGCTAGAAACTCTAACCGAAACATTGGCACAATTAAATAAGTTACATTAACTTATTTGTGTTTCATTTTGACTGCACCCCCAACCATCTTCTCCTCGTACAGTCATCCATGGTCAACTATCTCTCATAATAATGTCTAATATACTTATTTTATAATCTCCCACCATTATAACTTTTGATTTCATTAAATTATTTTTTCTATTGAATGCTCTTTGTCATCTTCTCCTGCCTCTTGACAAAAAAAAAAAAAAAAAAAAAAAAAAGAAAAGACAAATGCTTCACATTTAAGAAACAATAAATAACTTTTAGGCTTACTGATCTTGCCAAACTCTATATAATATAGATTATATTGAGCCTACTTTTTATAATGAACTATATAAATACTGAAGTTGGTACTCGAAATAGACATTCAGTGTGGGAAGACATGCCTTGCTGATGTTCTAATAATATCAGAATGTGAGCATGTTTGTTGGCATATATACAGACCATTTTTTATTTTAAATGTGTTGAAAATATTCTCTTGACCCAAAAAGATAATATGCCATAGAGTAAAAGGTCTTTGATATAGTTTATATGTTATATGAACTTTTTTGTTTAATTGTATTTATTAAAAAATAGGAAAAATCAAAAAAAATGTTCTGTATTAGAAAGTGCCAAAATCATGATCTGAAAACATGTATGCTTTCCTTTGTTTTCACTCAACAACTTATAAAGCATTAATGCAAAATATGCTTCATTAAAAAAAATTATGAAATTTTGATATTACTTTGCTACACCAATATAAAACATTGTGTAGTGTTTTTAAATTATCAAAAAGGTTGTATTGCTTTTTCCCTCAAATTTATAAATAGTTTTATTAAGGACTACAAATATTTGGAAGGTATGCAGTACAGAAATATTTGATGTGCTTATTTCTATGTTTTATTGTATCTGAAATTTAGAATCAGACAAATTATAACAGAACTTCCAACTGCTTCTAAACTTCAAAATGAATTAATATTGATGTCTTGATGTACTCAGGTTGCCGACACTGTGTTGCAGAAAGTAGTCGAGGAAGCTGGGCCCGGCAAACAGGTTTTAGTTGTCTTTTTGAAATGATTTTTCAAAATTCCACAATGCATGACAAGAATGTTTTTCCTATAAATGAAATAACATGCTACCACAAAAAAATGTTTGTTCTTAATTCATAAAGGAAAAGAGGATCCCAATTCATTAAACAAAAAGACTTTGATTAAGGTTCTCCAAATCCACATTAATCAAGCTTTAATAACTAACACATTACATTATTGAATCTTTATAGTCATGAGGTTTTATGACATAAAAAGATAAGTTGAATCAACATAAAATTTTAGGATTTGTAATATCCAGAGGATGTTTTCAATTTTGTCAAGAAGTAAAATATTATATGGATAAAAGCTATAGAAATAGAAGCTATGGAAATCAGCCTAAACTAAAATGAAAACATTCCTTTCTTAATCTCATGGTAATAATGAAATATAGACGTCGATATATCTTTTATTTTTTAACAGTTCTTCTCACAAAGCTTATACACAAGTATCACCAAAGTCAATATTATGAATATTATTGAAACACTCTTACAAGGCATGGAATTTAAATTGTGGAAACCTTGATTGCATGAAGTCTTGTGAACTCTCACAATGTTACATGTGATGTTATAAACACGAGAAAAAAGCTTTACGCAGAAATTAAGTTAATGAATTACTTTTAAATCAGTTTAAGGTATTAAATTTATTTTAACAATTATAAATGTTCTCAATTACTTATTTTACCTAATTTTGTCAATTCTAATTCACCATGTACTTAATAACTCTAGTTTACAAAATCTCTGTTATTTCAAGTCCTTTGAAAGAAATTTATTCTTTGTATTGAAGTAAAAATGTATTACTTGTAGGAAGATTATTCGGGTGGTAGTGCAAAATTGCAGAAAAAACAAAACATTAGTTAGCAATATTTCACTCCATTTTGCTCGGCTTCATCAGGGCTAAATCGTGACTGATAGGGAATCATCATTTTTTTATTATTCTTTTTTCTTATTTTTATTTTTTTAAATAGTTTTTTGTTGAAGAAATTCAGTAACTTCTCGGTAATTGGGCCAAACATATCTTCCCTTAACATAACTTATTTACTTACCATTCTGCTATTCACAACTACAGATTTGTTCAAATTGATTCCTAATTATTCTTTTTCAAATTTAAATTTCCTCACATAAATAAAATGTATTCTAATGAAGAAGTTTTTTAGATTTTTAAATAAGTGACTGCATAAAATTAATATTTTTTTTTTGTAACCACAAGTAATACAATGTGATCTTGGTAATCTGAACTAATTCCTGCAGGGGAGTGTTCGAATCACCGAAAAGTTCAGATTACAGAAAACATTAGGGAAAATGGTATTCAAAAATTCAACAATATGAATTTACACAACTATTTTTGTTTATTGATTTTTTTTTAGATATTTTATTTGAAATTGGAAAATCCCCTTAAATCCTAAGTGATGATTTAATTTGTTAAAATTATAAGATTGTTCATTTATTAGTGAAAAAAATTATGAATAAATATTAAAAATACTCTTTGTATAGATTTATTTAAAAAATGATAAAAAAAATAAATAAAAAACTAGTTCACCAACAAAATTTGAATTATGCATATTTATACTATTAATTAAATTAGTTTTATAAAATCAAACGATTTATACAATAGATACTATGTATTTCTAATTCAAATAAATACTATATGAACACTTTTACAGGAATTAGATTACCCGATATTGAAACTGCAAAAAAATTTTTTTTTTTTAATTCTCATTTTAACCATCTTCTCAAATTCAAAAAACAAAAATTTTGTGAACTGGAGTAACTTTTTTTTTTTAAGCTTTTTGTTTTGTTTTATGTAACTACTGGAAAATGGGTCAGAACTCATTATTCATTAGTATACAATAAAAGAAGGGGGAATTTTCTGTTCCAGGTCATTAGCAAACAGTTCAACTCACCGATCGGTCTCTATTCCGAGCAGAACATTGTGGACTCTATTAACCAACAGACAGGAGCAGGTGTACCGTAAGTGTTTATATTTAGAAAAATTTTGTTTCTAAAATCATTATGATTTGATTTTTGAGTGCAGCAGATACTAATTTTCAAAGCTTACTTGATTAAATATGCTTATTAATATCAGCTATAATGTTTTCTTTTTTTTTTTTTTTAATTGTTTGATTTCTAATTTTTTCCATTATGAAGGGGAACACCATCTCCAGTTCTGATGCGACCGAATCCTAGGCTTAGGCAAGTACAAGACAGAAATCAGGCGACTCTGACTGGCCGCTAAGCTCGCAATGCCTGAAGCATGCCAACTTAAAACCGATAAGATTCAAAGCTTTTATTAATACAGTAATCGCTACAGAATGGTAACGAACGCTGAGCATGCCTATGCCATCAAGATAACTTATTCATTTTGTTACTCACATATTTTAATATGCATATATTTATTAAGCATTGCTTTATGCTATGTCCTTAATTATAATAAATTAATTACATAGATTCTGTGTTATTTGTAAACAAAGAATCCTATAATTGTAGTATATAATTATAAATTCATATAACTTTAGTTAACTTTTTATATGTCGATGTCTAGTCAGCTTGATTTAAATTGAATGCATTGTCCAGTAATGCTAGAAAAATTATTCTTATAACCTAAAAAATGTCTTGTCTTAATTTATCATTTATATATCATTAGGTGATCTGTACTTAGTAAATGATTTGAAAGACAAATATTTAAAAACACAATTTTTTAAATGTATTTTTTTATTCAAGATTTACATTTGTACAAGATTATTTAAAATTACAAATTTGGTCCTAAATCTTCTGGGAAAATAATTAAAATTTAGTTTCCTGTGAAATTGATTTTTTTTTTTTTTTTTTTGTAATTTCAAAGCACAATACACTTCTCTCTCAGGGTGACTCAGTCTTGTGCCACTGTTTTTTAGTCTCTCTCAAATCAACATTTGAATTATCTTCCAAAACATTTGAAGTTATGATAGTTTTTATTATTATTTTTTCCTTGAAAAACAAAAACAAAAGAGTAAGTCTGAATCTCCAAAATTTTTTCATTGAAATTTATCTATATATCTTTCTATTTTCAAATTCTAGATGCCAAATGAAAATTGGCCGCTTACCAAATGTTTTATGTTTCACATTATGTTTTATTTCTTGGGTATAAATCAGTTTTATAATCCAATATCCTTTTTATCCTGAATTGATATTTTGATAAACAAGTAGGTTAATGTTTATGAAATAGTAACTACCAAAGAATGCTATAAAAAAATTGGTAGAAAATAGCTTAGACTTGAAATTATTAGAAAAATAAATAGAAATTAAAATAATGTTACCTAATAATAATTGTCAAGATAAAGAAGAAAATATGAAACAACAGTTAAACCTGTGGGATACAAGTACAGTGAACCCTCATTATGCACCTTGTTATACACCTGATCTGGAAATAATGCAGTTCTAACCTTGGTCCTAATCTTTGATTAATCATAAATTAGATGATAGTATAATAATTTTGTATATTTTCCCACAACGCTCAACAAAACTTACTGAAGGAATTAAATACATCAGTAGATTGCTTATAAGTATTTTCTTTTTTTTTTGCCACCTTCTTGATGTAGAAGCATAAACCACATTTTGAGGCTGTAAAATTGTCGCAATCTGATTCTACTATTATTCTGTTGCTGTGAAAATTTGATTTTAAGAGTTTCTTACAGCTCAAAAAACAAATATCACCTTCCTGCCTAGAATACAATAGATAACAAGGCGGTAATGTCATGGAATGGGATCATAAGAGATCGAATGCTTCTGTCTGTTTCTGATTTTGCAGTTTCTTAGAAGACTGTCTTTGCTGTTTTGGTAAAAACCATTACCGCATGCATCCCCCTGATAGATTTTTTATTTTAGGAGTTTTTCTTCTCTCTCCCATTATTTAATAAGAACACGTAGATATAGTTAGATACATACAGTAGTTAGATTTACACAATTTTTGCCTTCCCAATGGTATATTATACATTTATGTTACCACTCTTACTTTCTGAAAATTATTTTCAAGCTGCGAACAAATTTTTTCAGTATAATTAACAATGCGAGATTAATAGTCCCAAATAAACAAAATTAAGGAATTTAAGAGGAAACCATTTTGAAATTTAAGCCTTACCAGTCTGATTAAATGAGGTTAAGACCAAGCTGATATTAAAGAGCTTTCAATTATACTGTGATATATCAAGTTTAATCAAAACTGTTTGAATTATTATAGAGAAAATCGTAAATGTGTAAAGTTATGTTTATATAAAGTGGCACTTATAGTTAGTTGATTTTATAAAAAAAGTTTCTGTAAAGTACCAGGGATAAATCTGCCTTAAATATGTAATTTGAGTTTCCTACAATTCATTTTTGAGCTAGCATATTCATATACCCAAGGCTTTTCTTAATTATTTATAAAATCAATGTTTTAATACTTTAAAAAACACCTTTTGTTAAAGACTTCTTGAAGAAAATAGAAGAGAGTGATTTTTTTGTTTAAAACTTACTCCTGATGAATAATTTTGATGTTGTTCGCCTCTTATGTTGCCGTTAGAGCTGTTCAGGCCATAAATGTTTTTGCAAACAGTAATCAGAAAACATGTCATATCTCATAAATTTATTCCTTTTTTTTTTTTCTTAACTTAAAGATAATCAAATTTCTTAGGGACTATAAGAATTTATAGAAACATACTGTTGTTTCTGTCTCATTGGAATAAAAATACTCAATACTATTCCAAATAAAAATACTCAGTAGGAAATTTTTAATGGCCTCAATAATAAGTTTTAGTCCACCTTTAGTTTCATGAAATGGTTTAAATAATTAGATAGATATTTTAAACAGATAGAAAAAAAAAATTCAATCAATATGACTCTCTAATTATACTCAAATATAATACATTTACTAAAATGAAATACCAGCTTTAGGCATGTCATAATAAATTAATTTAAATTGCAATAAATGTATGAAATGCATGATTAATTATTTATATACTTAACTTTTTCATATATTGTATTAATTATGTCAATTAAAATAGTTATATTTACACTAATATGTTTCAGTATTTGTAAATTATTCATTAAGATTAATAATTAGTTTTCCAGTTGTGATTAAAAAAATATTTTATTAGAACAATATTGATAAATCTCTAAGCGATTTTGTTTAAACTTTGGAATGAATTATAAATTAAAGTTCCCATCAATCAGCACTAAAAAAGTAAAAACGATTCTTATAGATACGTTCAAATCTAGATTACAGTAGTATAACTGCTTTTTTTATTTTAAAAACTCTTTAATTGGTATTTTTTACCCTCGTAAGTGGAAAATTTGGAACTGTGATCTCTTTACCTTTATATTGATTGATTCTTCCTTTAATTCATTTTATAATAGGCCAGTGGTATATAGGAGGGGAGGAAGGGAAAAGGGGGCTATCTTATAGGTTATAAACCTATTCTAACCAGAGTGGGAAGGTTGAGTTTCACTCTGTAGACTAGTCATGAATATTGCAACCAACCCTCCTAGGCTAGAATCGATTCTGCACTGCCTTAGTCTCGGGGTTGTTAAAGTTAAGGTCCTTTACATATTCGGCTGCAGAGATGAATCACTGGACACCTAACCTAACAGCTTAGGAAGAGAATTTATTTATTTTGTTGTATCAGAAAGATTGGCGATTGATCCTGAAGTTAAAGGACCTCTCTCTCCTTGGACTCATTCAGCTTCTGTAAAGTGCCTATCTGGCTTTTGGTTGCATTTGAATGGTAACCACATCTCCTGATGGTCAATAAATGTACCAAGTACTGAACCCAAGATCTTATGGGTCCTTGTGGTATACATTTTTATTTTTTTATATAGATTTTCCCAATATTCTTTTGCCTATCTCTTGAGTAGGTGGAAGTCAGTGATTTAGTTGAAGAACTAAACTAATCAGTACTCTCTTAATGCTAAGAACTCTTTTTGTATTAGTAATTATAGTTCAAATTAGATATTTTTAGGATGACAGCTTTTCTTGCTCAAGAGATATAGGTTTTCAGTACTTAACAAACAAGGGATACTTATTTATGGACATCGAAAATTAGTTTATTAGTTATTAATAATATTTGTATAAATCAATCCTGAATGGGAGGATAACATAATATTATTCATTTGATGAATTTTAACACATTACTTGGAACTTATTACTTCAGTTAGTCAATTTGGTTAAATGGTTACCATTTTCATGGAAAATAAATCATAATTTTTCAATAAATTAGCTGCAAATAGCCATAGTTATATAACTGTTTATTAGAACAAGCAAACATTTCTTTTCCAAATGTTCTTCTGCTCTTATTTTTTTATTTTATTTTATTTTTTTCCCGGCCAAGACTCCCATTGGAGTCCTATACTGCCTAACCATGGTTGGGGGTCAAAGTTCTTCATTTTTTGGGACCACCACGCAATGAAAAAAGTCGACGTCCCAGGCCGGATTCGAACCGGCACTGCCAATAAACATCAAATTGGTAAGACTGTGTCTTAACCACTGAGCTATGGGCGGCCCCTTCTGCTCTTTACCTCCAAGTTAAGACCAAAAAACAACAAATGAATTAGAAAAAGATTCCTATCAATTAATTATTTTGTTTAATTGATTGGTTATATTTATACCAAGTTATTTAAAAATAGCCATTGCTTTATAGTGCCATGAAATGAGGTGAATTTCGTTCAAAAGTTCATTTTGTATTTGAAACTACCTGGTGTTCTGAAACTTAGTAATGTCAAGATCAAATGAAAGTTCTGTGTGACCATTTTTGGGGATATTTTTCAGATAATTTTTTCCTAAAAATCCATTTTTCATTTAAAATGTAAAATTATATTTGCTATAACCTGGCAAAAATTATAATTATAGAAGGCCAGCCGTGCGTCGGTTTTTCTTTTGCTTAAGTTTATCTTTGAGATAGGACTAATTTATTTAATAATGTAGCTATAAGAAGACGGTAGTTTACGACCCAGCAAAATCAGAGACTTACAAAGCACTTCAGGACCAAGAACTTGGTGACCACATTCAAGAAGTTACCGTCCCAGTAACCCATAAGGTCTTCTCACCTGTCAAGGTAAATCTTATTAATTTGTAAACTTTCTAACTTATTAAAATATTGTTACATGTTACCCATAATCCTAATTTTAAGTTATTCACATTTTAGAAAAGTGAAATATTGATTTGTTCATAATTTATGCTTTTTTCATTAAGATTTAATAGTTTTTTTTTTTTGTATTAATACTGAGAAGATTGTAGTTTTTGATTTATTTTAATGTTATTTCTTTCTTTATTCAAGCAGAAGACACCACCTGCCACGTCAGCTTCCGTAAGTATAATATTTAATAATAATAAGGCATTTTTTTTTTCTTAATTTAATATTATTATTGGAATGATTACAGCCAAGATCTGCGCCGCACCCTGTACCAGGTCCACAGGGACATGTGAGTACTGTGAAGAATTTTTTTCCAATCTATTCTTTTATGTTTATTTTAAAATATAATAAGCAGTTATTGAACTTAATGATAAGTATAAGTTACCTAAATTTACCTCTGTCGATAATTAGATTACCCTTTTTCCCAGAATAACCAATAAATTTTAATTATGAACAACTTCAATTACTGCTGATTTTTTTTTTTTAAATTAGGATAGTTGAGAAAAAATAATTCTTTAGGACAACATTAAACCCACATTATACAAAAATAAATCTATAATAATAAAAATTCTTTTTAAATTTTATTTTGTACATACATGTTGTAATATTCCATTTTTATTCATATAAATATAAGGAATTTAACTACCTTTATTATTCTCAAATCTAAAATATAGCTTTTAAGGCCACAAGGTTTAAATGAATGAATTAAATATTAAATAGATATAAGAACTTTATTTTAAATTATTTAACATTATTGACTCTTATGTCAAGGCAGGTTTTCCAGACAATTAGAACAAAAAGACATTTAACTAATTTAATAGCTACTTTTACCAGTATTATTAAATCCTAAGAAGAGCAAACTAACTAATTATATAATCTGCTTTGATGACTTATGTTTCTTGATGTTTTCTTTCTCAAGATGCTACCTCTGACAGGAGGCAAAGGGTCGATCCTCTTCTCGTTTCCAGAACATGTCCAATTCATTTGAGATCCAAGCAAGGAATGTCTTTCTTCCTTCAATGACATACTCTTCTTGGATTACTGCTGCTGACTCTTGCTATCTTCTTTCTATTTACCTACCACTGACTGTAAACAAACAATAGTTAGCACTTCCTGCTTCTAGGAGACATCATCTCTCCTGCCATCTTGAATATTTTGAGCGACATATTTTTACTCCATATTTGACTGATAAAAATTGGTTAGCTTGCTTTTTGGTTCAACAAAACAAATGAACAATATTGAATGTTTATATATTTAATAAAAACATAACTAAAAATAAATAGTTATCAAAATATAGAATATTACAATGTGTATGTATTTTCAACATTTTAGTTGCATTACAGCCTTTTTTACCTCTGGCCATTTCCAAACTTTTTTCTCCTTCTAAACTCACCACATAATTAAATTAATTTGGTTTCATATAGTTTTATTTTTGAACAATATGGATTTAAAGTGGTCCTGAGGAAATTTTTTCCTCGATCATCGTGGTTGATAGTTAGTGAATTTTAATAAATTCATTGTTGTATTTTCCCAAAAAATAATACAATAAATTTATAAAGCAGAAAGAAATGAGGTGAGGTAAAGCATGGTATGAGGTTGAATTATAGTCCAGTTCTTCTCAACGATATGAAGGGCTTTGTCAATGGGTATGTTAGTAAAAAGGCTTTCGGCATCAAAGGAAGTTAAGATAAACTTATTATATCTGTAATTCCTTCCACCTTAAAGAACTATTACCTTATTATCTTAACTTCATTTGATGCCGAAAGCCTTTTTACTAACATCCCCATTGACAAAGCCCTTCATATCGCTGAGAAGAACTGGAATATAATTCAACCTCATACCACGCTTTACCTCACCTTATTTCTTTCTGCTTTAGAACTTTGCAATAAATTTATAACTTTTGCAATGGTAATCAAAGGAGGATGGGGATGCATTTTATATCCAGTTAATTTTACCCATCTTATATCCAGTTAGTTTTATCCATTTCAGTTAATTCAGTTCATTCTTTATTACTCCTAGAACAGGGATTTAACATGTCTGTGTTTTAGCATCTCCATGGAAATTAAGCATGTAGGTTTGTTTTGGCAAGAAAACACCATAAAAATAGGGTTGAATTTCAGTACAAGTTTTGTTCACACCAAAGGACCTTTTTTACTTTAGTACATCTAAACACTTTCTCCAAATTAAGTTACAAGTTTGAAAATTTGTATTTGAATTGAGTTAGTGCTAGAGAAGTGAGTTTTGGGGATCTCAACTTATTTTTTCTCTCCAATATATTATTTGTGGTTTTTAAAATTGTATGAATCTTCATAGCCTCTCTAAAGTGAGTTAGATGTTGAAACATTGCGTCGGAACTGAGAAGTTGGCACAATGTGTACATCGGTGTTGTAGAAGTGCCTATTGAAATAAAATTTTTCCTTTCACTTACACGATATTTTGGCAGTTTTAAGGTTTTACACACCTTCAAAGACGCTTCAAACTGAGTTAGAAAATTAAAAATTGATTTATGTATTGAGTTGGTGTTAGAAAAGTAGCTTTTGGGGTTCTCAACTTTGTTCTTTCACTCACACCATATTTTGGAAATTTCACTGGTTTTGCACACCTTTATGAATTTAGTCATTGTTAGAGAAGTGTCTTTTGTGGGTCTCAATTTTTTTCTTCCATCTCTGGTGGTATTTTTTTTTATTTATAGATTTTTAGCATAATGAAACAATGAAATAATGTTTGATCTATTTTCTAAACAAAAATGAAGGGAAAATACAACCTTAGTGATGTATTTGTTTTATTTTTTTAAGATTATTGTAGCAAGGTTTAGCATTTCTGAAAGATTTAATTGAGTCAGAATATTTTATAGATTCTGATTAATTATTCCTCATCATATTTAATATAGAACTGGAATCCATTATTAAAAGGTGTATTTAACTACTTTGGCTTGAATATGGAGATTTATTTCAAATATTAGTTCATAATACAAATGTATATGTTTTGTGGCAGATGAACTCAATCGGCCATTCTGACGAGATCCAACAAAGCTACACTTTCAAACGGCTCATGCACATGGTTCAAAGCGAAGGGGTTTATTAGATGCTAATAAGCAGAAATAATCCTCACAAACCACTATTTTATATCATTTTGAATTTTGACATTTCAAATTCAAAAGATAATGTAATTTATTTACTAAATTATAAATAAAAATGTAATTTAAATATGTAATTTAATGTAATTGTTTTAAGATATTTATTTTTATTAATGATTCTTTTACTAAGAAATCAAAAAGAGTGTATTGTCTAGTCAAGAAAATTTTGTAAAATTCTCTTAATGCTGTAAACTATGTACGGTTTATATTGTGTGGTTTTTAAAATTGAATACTGTAAATTTACCTTATGATCCGCTAGAGAGTGATGCATTGTGGTTCCGAAGCAAATTATAGTTTTCTCTGTGAAAAGTAACCTATTTTCTTCAATGGCTTATGATTTAGTTTGATTAATTTTAATTTAATAGTAGCAGTACTTTAATTTTTAAACTCATAGTGTTCATTAATAAATGTATATAATGAGAATTTAATTTTCTTTTGACTGTTTTAGGGAGTGTTTTTTTTTTCTTTTCATTAATGTGAGTTCAGATTAAAATATACTTATTTATTTAATCAGTCTTGTTGCATCTCCTTAAACCATCTCAATAACTTTAGACCATTTCATAACTTTAGCAGATTTGAGAACTACAATTCAGGATTCAACAATTCTCATTATTTAGATTTCCTCTTATAAGCAGGAAAGACTCATGGGACTCAGTATCTTGAATTGTGATTTGATGATCTCAATTGATTTACCGAAACCAAACTTTAATTTTTAAAAGCTTGTAAATGCAGATGCCTGTTTAAAAGGTTTAATAATTTAAAATTAAGGTATTTAAATCAGTCAAGCAGTTCTTGTGAAATAGAAATGTGAATATGAATTGAAGACTATAAATAAAGGGAAACACAATGTAAGTCAATTTTGTTTCCAAAATAAACCATAATATTTTCTGATGGACATTAGTCTGGATGTTATAGTGGTATTGTAAAAACAGGAGAAATTTGAGCTTAAATTGCTTGTGTAGAATATGAGTAAAGAGGAAAAAGAAGCTAACCTACAATATATTGTAACAATCAAAAATTATTTAAATTAAAATGGATGGAATTTTATATTTTTTTTTTAACTTAACTCATATCTTAAAAGATAGCTTGGATTAAAATTAAAAACTTTAATATTAAATAGATAATATATAGGAAGATGGTCAGGGTTGCGGTCAAAAGTGAAACAAAAATAATTTGCAACTATTTATTTTCCAACGTTTCGCCCCACTTTGCAGGGCTTCATCAGGGCTAAAGAGATACAAAATGAAACTATGTTAAGATAAAATGATAGAAATAAAAATAAAAAGATACAATGAAAAGAATAAAAAACAAGTTACAAAGGCAAGAGTAAAAGTTTCATATA
>NW_027107458.1:893573-910822 GCF_000696795.3 Halyomorpha halys | reverse complement strand
GATTTCAAATATGTCGCGTATACAGGAAGTAGTGATAAAAATTTGACGAAAAATAAAAATAATAAGAGAAAGATACAGAATGATACGGTACATGAGTAATTACATGATAATTATAATAACTAAGTAAAATTAGAATGACAAATATCGTTACAAATAATAGGAGATTATATCGAAGAAAACAAAAACAATATAGGAATAATAACAATAATTGTGAAAGAAGTAATAAAAAAAATAAAAAATTACAAAGAAATAAGTAAGAAAAATAAATAAACAATGATAACAACTGATGAAGCCCTGCAAAGTGGGGCGAAACGTTGGAAAATAAATATTTGCAAACTATATTTGTTTCACTTTTGACCGCAACCCTGACCATCTTCCTATATATCAATTTTTACGGTCAACTATATATACATATATAAATAGATAATAGAATTTTATAATATAATAGACTCTTAATCTCAGGGCGGGTTTCTAGGCAATCAGAAACAGACACTTTTACTATTAACACTTAATTAAATTAATATCTCTTTTACACATGTATTTAAATTTAAGTATAACAAAACTAACCAATTTCATAGACTCTTCTTTTGATGATTTGCTCAATTAACTAACACTGACTGCTGACAATCTCTCAGTAAACAAACACCAACAAAACAAAGTATTAGTCCTCTTAAAGTTTTTTAGTTACTTCTTATCCATCGAAGTGTGTTGTTAGGCGGTCCAAACAAAGAGTCCCTTTTTCTTCTTGGGCGATTCTTTGTTGTCCTCTTTTTTCAAGATATTCAACCTTGCTGGACAGAAATTCATGAGGACCTCCTCATCCTGGAAACATCATTTCCCATTCGTGCCCAAACAACGAATGAATGCCAAAATCCAAAACCTGCCTCAATGTTCCATGTAAACATCGATTGTCGCACAACAGTTAGGGATTTTTGCAAATGATTTACTTTCTGAATATTATTCTTTAGCACTGTTTCTTTACTTCTATTTTTTCTTAAATTCACTGTATTTTCAATTATGATGGGAAGAGTTAAAATAGTTTTTATGATATTTGAGTCTGCTCAACATGGCCTTGATTCAACAGAATTTTTGAAGAATATGAACCGCCATCTTGGTTTTGTTTTGAATCACGAATTTATTATGGACAATGAAAATTGGTTGGCTTGGTTTTTGGTTCAACAAAACAAATGAACAATATTAAAATGATACATAAAATAAAACATATTAAAAACCCTTTATACATCAAAATATACTATTTACTCAAACAGAGCATATTATATATTAAAAAAAGGTTATTATGTTTAAAACAAAATTATTTATTTAACAAATTCTAAGATTGTTGAGAAATTTAATTTATGATTCTAGGAATCAATTTGAAAATGGACACAAGTTCGAAACATCATCATATTAATAATTAAAGGATGGTTGAAGTTATAAGGTTATTTTAATTCCCCATAAATACTTATATTTAAGAAGTTAACCTAATTTAGCAATGTTTTGTTTTAAAATAATATTGGAAGGAATAAGGAATACAATAAGCTCCATGATGTTCTTATTGTTTAGAAATGATTAGGATTATAAATTATATAAAAATTTTGTTTGAAATGACTTCATAAGGAACATTTTAATAAAAAGCTCTTTTAATTAGAGTTAAATTAAATTTTGATAATGGTTTAATTTAAGGAAGCATTTGAAATTATTTAATTTCATGTAAGTGCTGTCTTAAAGTAAGTTCTGTTAGTTCAGTAGATTTCAATATTCAAGATCTGTGTACCCTTTTTTAAATATTCTAAGCTATGACTGTCATAAACAGACTTGAAAGTATGCTTGATTGGTTTAACTCATGTTAGATAGAAAGACATTTTTTTAATTTATTTATTATTAAAAATAAAATTTGAATACAATTTTAAAATATAGAGAGATTTTGGAAATTGTCTTATTTTAAATATTCTTCATTGATTGCTCTACCAATAACAAGTCGTCGAACTTCACTTGTACCAGCACCTATTTCGTAGAGTTTGGCATCCCTAAGATGCCTTCCAGTAGGATAGTCGTTGGTATAGCCATTTCCTCCTAAAACCAAATATTTTCTTCAAAAATAGCATTAATTTTTGACTTACTATAGAAAGTTTAATCAAGGATCTAATAAGTTTCTGTATTAATTTCATTAACTATGACTTAGAAATTTCAGGATTGGATGTCTCCCCATTAATATATCATATGAAGGTAAGTAACTTTTTAAAAAAACAAAAAAACAAACAAGTAAATGAAAAATATGCAGCGACTGGCATTTCGTCCAAAACCTCTATAGCCTAATCTAAAATATTTCTAGATATTTATTAAGATTAAATTGATGACATTGGATTTTTGTCAACAGAATACTCAAACTTCAGATTAAAAAACAAGAAAACAGTATGGAAATATCATTCATAATGTTGACTGAAAATAGAAAAATTCAAGGGTTTTTATTAATAAATTAATTTCTAAGATTATGGACTGTTACAGCAACTAAATTGAAAAAAAAATAGCTAATAAAACCCATATTTTAAAAAATGTTTGTACTAATAATGCTCAACTGGTAATGGCAAAGTTGTTAAGCAGACTAAAATTCCTTTCTTTGTTACAAATTTCAAAAATTAACTTTTTTTTAGGTATTACAGTGATGACTACTGGTATCATGGTGATGAAGAAAGTTAAAGTAATGACTTTTGACTTTTTTCCTACTCCCAAACTCAGAATTAAGAAAAGTGGAGGAGTTCCATTAAATTTATCAAAAAAAAATACTTCAGATATTTCAAGATATTCAACTATTAAGGTACACTCTAATAAACACTCATTTTATTGCCAATTTTCACAAACCACCTGCTTTTTTTTTTTAGTTTACTTTTATGTATACTGTAATATTTTTAAAAAATATAAAAATTAAAATATTAAGAATCTTAATAGTTTTTATAACTTATTTCAAATATTAAAGAATAACTTTGGGTTCAAATTAAGAACACTAATATCAAATGGATAATAGAATTATATTTAAATTTTATAATATAAAAAGACTCTTAATTTTATTATACAAAAAGAGAGAGAGAGAGACTCTTAATCTCAGGGCGTGTGGTTGCTAGACAATCAGAATACAGATACAATAATTTTTCTTAATTTAAATTAAAATCTATTTTACACATGTATCTATTATTATGCATACAAAACTAACCAAGCTCACGGTCTTCCTTTTGAGATCCTTGATGCTCTTTGTTCTTCATCTTATTGTCCTGTCCTAGCATCAAATATGGCTTCCTTCTTGACAGAAACTGACGACCACCTCTTCATACTCCTCTCTCCTTGGCGCCACAAACAGAACTGACACATGTTCAAAAACCAAAACCTGCCTTGAGGTTCCATGTAAACATCGCTTGTCGCACAATAGTTAGGGATTTTTCCAAATGATTTACTTTCTGAATATTATTCATTAGCACTATTTCTTGATTTCTATTTTTCCTTTAATTTACTGTATTTTCAATTATGATGGGAAGAGTTAAAATAGTTTTTATGATATTTGAATCTACTCAATGTGGCCTTGACAACATACCGCCATCTTGTTTTTTTGTATCACGAAGTTATTATAAACAATGAAACTTGGTTAGTTTGCTTTTTGGATAAACAAAGCAATGAATATTAAAATGATACATAAAATAAAACATAAAATAAAACATATTAAAACCATTTATACATCAAAATATACTACATATTTACTAAAAAAGAGCATATTACAATACAAATGATTGACCATTTTTTTTTCAAAGTATTAAGAAGACAGTTGGGGGTTCAGTCAAAAGGAAACAAAAAATAGTTAACAACTATTTAATTGTTGATGTTTTGCCTCATCTTGTAGAGCTTCATGAGGATTAAAATGATAATGAGACTGGCCACCATACAGAGATTGGCTCTGCTGAGGGTTATGAAAACATACAGAATGGTGTCACATGAGGCGGTGCAAGTGCTGGCCGGAGCGATGCCCCTGGACCTCATCCTCAGGAAGGATGTCCTTAAATATGAAATAAATAGACAGGGACTGGAAGCGCTACCGGAGGAACTCCGAAAGAAGATTGGCGAGACTCCAAACTTATGGAAGAAAATGCTGCAAGAGGATTCAATAGAAGAGTGGAATAGACAGTGGGTAGCAAGCCAGAAGGGCGCTACTTTGAGAAAATTCTTCTCCAACGTACTTTCTAGATTGAAGGCTAAATGGGTCCTCTCGGACTATTGGGTCTTACAGATCCTAACAAGACATTGGGGGTTTCGGGGGAAGCTGTGTAGCTTTGGAAAGAACATCGACCCTCAGTGCCCCACTTGCTGAGTTCCTGAAACAGCAGAACACGTAGTAGTAGATTGCTCCTCCATGGAAGGATACCGAGTCAGGCTGCCGAGAAAAACTGCGATTTTCACCCTTGTTGAGTCGGATTTCCCCCGTTGGATAGAAGAAGGAAATTATCCTTTCTTCAGGGAGTTCATTTATGGGTGGAAGCAGGTAGTGGGCCCCAATCATTTCACAATGGGAAGGAATTGACCGACCAACATCGGTGAGCCACCGGAAGAAGAGAAAGCAGACCCAGACTGAGACCAGGAGGGCTGAACCAGGTTTAGACCAGGAGGGCTGAACCAGGCTGGCAAACTGCAGAAGGCAACTGGACGGGTGCAGTAGACAAGGTGCAGCCCATCAGTAAGGCGTTCAATGCGCTGAGCTGCACCAGTTAAAATCGTTCCCTATAATAATTAAAATGAATCCCCTATCATTATTATTTTATAATAATAATTTTGTAAAAAAAAAATTGTTGATTTTTGGGAGCAGTGGAATGTGCAAACTCAAGTGCACTACAACACTGCTGCTTTACCCCATATGCCAGAAATAGCAAGGGAGGGGAATTTAAAAAAAAAAAAATTATAAAAATATTTAGACATTGTAGGATAATAAAATATATATTATATACTTATCATTGTCTATTTTGTACTACAACTATTTTTATTTCTTCTTTTTGTCCATTTTTATATAATAATAATTCCCTACCTTAATTTACTTTTTTTTATCGTATTATCTTACTACATCAAAATATTTTTAGTTGTTTTTGTATCTTTTTAGCCCTTATGAAACTCTACAAAGTTGGGTAAAACATCAGCAAATAAATAGTTGTTAACTGTTTTTTGTTTACTTTTAACCACATCCCCGAATATAATCCCTTCATATTTACTTTTTTAATTTATTCCTAACTAGTTTCTGTTTTATATAGTGTATAAATGAGGGACATGTATTTTTTGGCCAATACTCAATAGATATAAACCAGAGATTATAAAGTATATTATAAATGATGGTTTATTTTTAGAAGAAAGCCAAAAGTTTGCAACCCATTGATATAAAAAAGAATGGATCATAAATGAAATTAATGATATGATAATTCAGACAAATATGATGATGTTATCAGATATTGAAATATTAAATGACTTATTTAATGACAAATATTAACAAATTCCTTTCCAAATACCGAAAGAATTTTTTCATATAATAATAACTACTTAATGAATTTTCAGAAAGTGTCCAATTCTTTTTGGATGGGATAATTGTCTATGGTCTTAGAATTACCCTCCCATTGATTTATTTTTTATAAAATATAGAATTATATTATTTGGAATTGCAGAAACTTTATTCTAAAGGATTATACATTTCATTAATAAAATTAAGGATAGAATAATTATTAAAATAATTTAATATTTAAAATATAATTATACTTTTATCTTAAATACAAAAAATAAAGATAATACAATTGAACATTAAGTTCAATTCTGTAAGTAGTTTATTTTAAAATATTAATTTTGGAGGTTAAAGATCATTTAATTGATTTTTATTAAAGGTTTAAAGGTACATTCCTAATTATAATTATATTATATTATTTTTTAATTTAAAACAATAACTTTGTTTTTTAATTTTCTTTTTTTAATTTATCATTCCATTAAGTCCAAAAGGCCCCAATCCTGAGTACTTTCTGTAGTGCTGTGAGTAGGACCTAGGGTGCAGCACTACCTTGTTTCCCTCCTAGGTACATCACTTACTGCACTGTTTGGAGTAGTTCTTCAGAAATGTGACTCTTACAATTCCAAAACTACTTTTTATCAATTTTCTTTTAGACAACAGTCAATGTGAAAAAAACAATTTTATTGTATAATGCAATATAATCATAATATATTTTAAAGTAATCTGTCATTCTTACCGAGGCACTGAACAGCATCAAGGGCCACCTTAGTCGCTGATTCAGCTGAAAACATCAGAGCTCCAGCACAGTCTTTCCTATTCTTATGCCCTACATCACAAGCACGAGCAACATTATATACGTAACTTCTACATGCACTTAAACTTGTATACATTTCAGCTATTTTCCCCTAGAACAAATTTTAACTCTTCAGACTTTAAGTATGAGAAAATCAGAAAAGATGATTGCTCAAAATTTAATTCTAACCTGTATCAATTGAAATGTTCCAATTGGTTGATTAAACTGAGTCCTGTTGTGGACATAATCAAATGCTACGTCACAACATGCTTGCATTATACTGTAAAATAAAGAAGAGTTCGACTGGTATTTTTAAACATAATCAACAAGACTAAGCTAGATGAAAGCTGAAAAAAAAGGAACATACTGGATAGGGAGCTGGTTTCTTAAACAGAAAAAACATGGTTTAATTCATTAAATTATTTAAGAAAAAAATATTGGTCTTTGCCTGGTTAAGGATCTTGGTTTGAAAGAGGTCCAAGCATTAATCTGGAGATCAATCAGGAGGTAAGAGGTTACAAGATGTCAAATTTAATATGATGAAATGTGGAAATAAACATTTATATTTTATGAAAATTGATTTATCAAATGTAGTAATTATACTTATTAAATTGAAGATAATTTAATAAAAAATATTAAAATTTTATAGTTGACCATATAGTCTGTAAACACCACAAATAAGTAGCATATAAATGTGAAGGAGTAATTATTAAAAAGCTTCCTATACTGAAAAATATTAGCCTTCACGAATAAAAAGATGTATCAGTTCGACAGTTCAGATCAATGGTAGGTAGTAAAAATCTTGCAATACCATTAGTCTATCAAAACCATGAAACTAAATCAAGCCTTGAAAGTACATAGATATCTCTAATCTATTTATTTAAAAATAAAATAGAAGATAGTTGGAAAAATATAGTTGATTGTATGAAGTAGATTTTAGGAAGACAATCTGGGTGGTGGTCTATAAAGTTATCAAAACAGTAAAAGAAAACTACTTGCATATTGTAATATTAGATAAGAGATTTCTGTCGGTTTACCAATCTATATATTATAAAAAATCTTACCCTTCCTTTAGGGTTTGTGTAGTAAGTGGGGAAATTTTCTACCTGACTTTCTGTTTCTCAACCTCCTCAGTATTCATCTTTATTTCATCCGGACAGGTACTTCCCCCTATGTTTATTTGTTATTTTTATTAATTTTATTAATATTTCAATTTTACATATTACTATGCCCCATCTATGCCATATTTACTTTACTTATCTGTTTAACCTCTTACACTTATCTCTTTACCATATTTATAACAAGTTCTAACCAGCATTTTTTCTACAATTTATTAGTCAAGAGCTATATTTAGAACTTAATTACTCTTAGTTGTATTTATTAGTAACTATTTTCTAGTCCACCTACATGTATACTTCCTGATATTATTATTTTTATTACTTTGTACATATTTCTTAAACATAACAATTGTTTTGAAATATTTTTTATTTTAATGTTCATTCAATTCTATAATATTTGTATTTTGTTTTTTTATTTAGCCCTGACGAAGCCCTGCAAAGTGGGCCAAAACGTTGGTTAACAATAGTTTTCTTATACAATTTTGATACCTTTATTGACCCTAACCCAGACTATCTTCCTACAATAGAATAATGTTATACAGTAAAAACCACAGAAACTAAATCTGTATCACTTAAATATTTTTTTTTTCAAATTGAGTAATGGAATATTGTTTACTACCATTTATATGTTTATTTAATTCATAAAGACCTTCAATCAAATATATATCTTGTTCTATTATCTCTAAGAAAATCCTTTTCTTAATTTTATAAATACTTTTTCTTACTGAATGTTTTATGTACATTTCATATATGATTAATTTCTGTTCAGTTCATCATTGAACCTTTTAAAACAAGTCTATTCCATATTATCCTGTAGACAGGAACTAAACAATAGAACAAAAAACTAGAAAATATGAATTATACTCTTTGTTTTTCATGATAAAATTGGCCTAAAATTAAAAAAAAAAAACTTTATTAAATCAATTCAGTTTCGATGTTTCAGATTAATCTGTCCATTCTACTAAAAATGTTTATTTTATTCGAGGAATATTAGTTTTGAAACTACCACAGACTTCTAAAGACAAACTTTATCTTGTTTATTTATCCTTTTTTAATTTATTATTTTCAATAACAATCAAGAAAAACAAATTTATCATTCCCTTATATTTTGAGGTTTTATATTTCATGATAAGTAGAATCCAAAAATTTAATTAAAAAAATCTATCTGTCCTCCATCTACAGATTTTCTACAAAATTACTGGGCCAAATTTTTAGAGATTTGGCACCAAAGTTACAGGTCATCTAACAACAATCCTTGGATTTTATCATTGGCTTTATTGTTTCCAAACGGCAACTAATTAAATGTTTTATACAGCCATATAGTGGTTTATCTCTATAAGGATAGAAGGAAAACCCTCATATTTTAGATTTTTAATTCATAATTTTTACAATAATATCAACCTCACAGATCTTAATTAGGCCATTATTAGTGAAGATACAAATATCCATGTATGAGTGAAAACATGATATTTTATCATTTGTTATTTACTGATGTAATAAAATAATTAATTGAGATAATCAACTATTTTTTAATAATTTGTGGAATTTTCACTAAATAAAATGAAGCAGTAATAACAATTTTATTTTAAAAATTATGATAAGAAGATAAAATAAATAATTAACTTTAGCATATTTGTATCTGGAGGGGAAAACTAGTCCAGCAAGTGGGCCTAGTAGTCTTTCTGGCTACCAGGAGTTGCCGATGCGTGCTAACCAAGTTGAGAATGTCAAGATTCTTTTCTCGGGACCTAAATATTAACTGCTCCAGGAGGGATTGAAACTCACAACGTTCCGAACTGGGCACACTGGGACCTATGCCCCAACCCACATGACCGTCACATCCCTAACTTTATAATTAGCACAGAAAAGAAATACAAATGGACTAAATGCCTAAATAAATTATAAATAAAATTTTTTCTTAAAGCATTACCCTAATGGACCCCCACTGATCACTAGCCTTTCTAGATCCAAACCTGACATGAGGACGTAGACTCCTTTATTTTCCTTTCCCACGATGTTTTGTGCTGAAATAAAGATTTATAATACAATTAATCAGAAACAAAAACTTTGTAGAAACACTTGCAAAAATAACATACCGGGCACCTTAACATCTTCAAATACCAGTTCACCAGTGTTTGATCCACGCATTCCAAGTTTGTTCAACTTCTGAGCACATTTGAAGCCTTCCATTCCCTTTTCAATAATGAAAGCTGTTATTCCATGCTGTGGTTTTTGTGAGTTGGGATTTGTTTTAGCATATACCTAAACATTTATAAATAATTTTACTAGCGTATTATAACAATATAATATTATATATAATAAATAATCAATGTCAATTTTCATTTCAGTGTGTGATGACGTGATTTAGAAAGATTAAGATAATTCTTAAATCATCACAATCCTTTTCTTTGTTCAAACAAATATTTTTTTCACTGTATACCTCCTGATATTGTGCGTCGCTGACCTATGTCAAAATAAGGATACATTCATATTGTTCCAAACAATTTACTATTTTTAGAGTAATAATTCATGCTAAAGAGCTCTGAGATGAATTTAAAAAATGTTTGTAGTATATTAAAAGTTTTTGGCCATACTTTATGATTGATAGCTTCATATATATTTGCTTTTCTGTGTTTCTATATCCTTATTGCATATTATAGAAGATATAATGATGTATGCTATAATGTCTTCATGTCAAATTTCTTTAAATAGTAATTTAAATACTATAGATATTTGCTTACTACAAAACATTCTAATTTTTTTTTTGGGAAATAATTTGTATATTATTCAAAAAATACATATATCAAATTATTAATAATATAAAAAATGAAAACAAAATATCTGAGCACTTCCTTCTATAATATTTAATCCGGGAAGTGCTTATTTTACTCATAGTGGGAAATAAATGTCTATATTCTCACAGTATTTGATCTTTTTTGTTTATACTTTTGTTCCTTTTTTTACCTCCCCACCTATACTCAATTCAGTTTTGCTCTGGCCTCCTCGCAACTGAGCATTTCTCTCACCAGTACACCCCTAACATGACATCTTTTTTTTCTTACTTGAGCATTTTGCTCACCTGGACACCTCCTGTGTTTCTTTTTTTTAATGAAATTTTACAATTTCAATTTCAAATTGCATTTAAAGTAATCTGAAGATTTTTACCATCATCATATACCAACTATATAAAAAAAAATAGTCCAAAACGTCTACCATGAGATAAATGTTAAAGGGGCACTTCTTAGGTAACAAAAAAGTAACCCTGCCGGGTTAAAGCCTAATTTTCTTATATACTGTTTATAACAACTATAATTTCTTAAAACAAATTTATAAAATAATTATTAATATCAAAACTGAAAGAATTAGTTGCTAAACAAAAATTTAAAATACTTTCATAAGAAACATTCATTTAATGTAAATCCAACACAACACTTTTATATTGAATAAACAGACAAAACATCATTCTAATTACTTCAATATAATAAATATTATGACGATACATTTACAAGTGGGAAACAAAATGAAGATTAAAAAATAGTTATGACTTATCTTTATGTCAAAGGTAAATTATCATAAGTTACATGATAATTAACCTTTGACAGGTTCATGAAGAGTGATTAATCTTTATATTTGATGTGCTGCATATTTGACCATATTTTAGCTTCTTGCACAGAAAATGTGGCCGTAATAATTCAAATATAATAATGAAATCAAAATAAGCAAAGTTGGAATTACAATAGTATATCTTAGATATAGGCAATAATTTTAAAGTTTTCAATATTTAATGAAACTGTTGGCAATGAAAAATATAACAAAAAAACCAATATAAGTAAAGAAGAATTCAACCGAAGAAAAATATAAATAAAGAAGAATATAACAAAATATTAGATGATACAGTTCGACTTACTACAAGAACATCAGCATCGGGACCATTGGTAATCCAGAATTTGGTTCCATTGAGGATGTAGTAGTCCCCTTTTTTATCAGCCTTTAATTTCATAGACACAACATCAGATCCTGCATTGGGTTCAGACATCGCCAGAGCACCAATATGCTCTCCAGAGCATAGCTGATTAGATAAAATAACTAAAAAATATTAGTTAAGAAATTTTCTTATTTTATATTAGCATATCATGACCTTAATCCCAAAATCTCCTAACTATGCTGTAAAACTGGAGAGTTTATATTGTTCGGAGGTTTGGGAATTAACATCTCAATATATTACTTAGATATTTCTCGACATTTTGACTCTAAGCATCAAAATTTTTAGTGCACTACAGATTCTAAAACATTTAGAGATAACTTATCTGTGAGATTAAAAATTAAATTGCTTTAGACCTAAGGAAAAATTAAAGAAATGAAATTTTCTCTTAAAAATGGCTCTATTGATGTTTTAAAATAATATTTTTTATATAATATTGCGAATAATCGGAATACAAATATTTAGATGACAAGATCAGGTGCAATATATCTCACAGATAGAAATAGTAATAAGTATCATTGAATTAGAGGTGGAAACATAAGTATAAAACTATTGTAATTGTAAAAAATAAGCAAATAAAAAAATACTTTTGTAATAGACCATGAACATTCAGTCAACTAAAACATCACCATTTAATGTCAACAATGTATTAAGAAAATTTTAAACCCATAAATTTCAGTTTTATGAACAATTATATTATGTCATAGAGAGGCATAATTGTATGATCACAACCATATTAATGGCCTTATAAAAACCTCTGGTATAGTTCTTATCTATTAAACCTTCAACCAAAGCAAGATAAGACTTTATAGAGTTTAAACTTAACTAAAATAATCTCATGGCTTAGAATACATTATTACCGAAGTTAGTGCACTTACTGTTAGCACGAATCCATTCTCAAAATAGGGCAATTTTCTAAATTCTCTTCTTTCATAATAGACACTTCAATTGTCAAGGTTTTAGTCACAAATCAGGACAGATTTCTATCTGATAAGGACCAAAGAGATAAAATTGAATAGAATTAAGGTTCAGGGGTAAAGGTGTCTTTTTTAGAGCAGGGAGAGGGGATGAGGTTGTGATGATATGGACTTACCATTCTTAGAGGTTCAAAAACAAATTCAAATTAAATTGAGAATAAAGAGTATAAAATATGGCAGTTGGCCAAATGATTCTATCCCTTCATTTAAGGTGTGTAAATTCTCCCGAACTCTTAGTGTTAAATAAGATTTGAAATAAAAATGAACATTCTTCAGACAACCTTTACACTACAATGTTAAGTAATTAAAAACTAAATGTTTCTAAGAATTACAATGTAATATATTAACTTGGATTAATTACCTTTGGCAAATATTTCTGTTTTTGCTCCTCATTGCCATTTAAACTAAGTTGATTAACACAAAGGTTTGAATGAGCTACATAAGAAAGCCCAATGCTGGCAGAGGCGCGAGAAATCTCTTCTGTAATAATGACATGATCCAAATATTTGCCCTCACTTCCTCCATAGGCTGTTGATGCTGTAATTCCAAGAGCTCCAAGGTTTCCCAGCTGTTTCCAGAAATCCTTCAGGACAAACACTTATAAAAAGTGGACTATTTTATTACATAAATTTATTTAAATGATTAGTATATTTTTATTTATGAGTATAGTAGAGATTACTGAAAAGGAGTCTCTCAATAAAATATATTAATAAATAGATTTATTAACCATTATAACCACATAGATAGACTAACCAGAAGTAATCATGAATCGTATGTTATTAATTATTAATAATTAACTCAACTACAAATTTTATTATATTAATAAGTAGTATTTACGCATTTATATTACAGATTTATATAAAAGTACCATTAAAGTTAAAATACTTCATTTAATTATTGAATAAACTAATTTAAAATTGATACCACATCAAAATCATTTTGTGTTAACTATTCATTGAAAGTTATTATTGTGTTAAGTTATAGTTCAAAACAACGGAAAATTTTATGAATGAAAAAAATGTTTTAAATCTGTACTATAAACAACTACTTAAATATGGTTAAAGTAGTTAAATTAACCACTAATTTTATTATGAGTGCAAAGATTTATCGATAAACAGATATTGTAATTGTGACACACATAATAGTATCTTTTAAATCTGAAACAAATGAGATTTTCTTCAGATAAAATATTTCATCAAACTATTAATAATTAAATTGATCAAAAGACATATAAAATTAATATTATTTTAACAATAATTTTTCACGAATTATGATTCTTTACCCTTAAATTATGAAAACCATCTTCCTTGTCGATCTGGGCTGCAAAGGGTGCTAACTCTTTCTGACAAAAATTATGAATAGTCTCTCTCAACTGAAAGTTTAAAAAGGAATGAAATTATTAAACATGCTATTATTTTGACAATAGTTTCAAAGATTTATAAAAAAAATATATAACCAATTGGAAAAAAAAGTCAAAAAATTACTAATTTACAATATGTGTTTATTTTTTTTTTTTAGTAAGGCAATGTAAAACATGAATACTAAATTAAACAAAATCATACTATTGACACTATATTACAATAATTTAAATCTGGTAATGAAGCATTTATGTGAAATGTATTTTTATTAATTTAATATTTTTAAAGATGGATCTATGTTCTGTGAAGGTCCAAAGGGAGGGAAAAAAAGAATAACTTTGCATTGGGCCAACCTGAAAACAGGTTTATCTCAAGCCTCAGGGGACTATGCATGCATGATGATGAGCTAGATGGTGTTCCTTTAACGCAGCGGATCAAGACAGAGGAGTTGATAAAATATCCTGATGTACAGGAACAAATCTTGTTCAGATAATGTTAAAAAACTGCAAGTAAACAAACCTTTTTTTATTTAATAATTTTAAGGCATTCATCACTTATGGGTCATTATTGCCTTAATTGTAAATTGAAATTTTGAATTAATTAAAAAATTGTGAATTGAATTAATTGAAATGTGAAACTACAACAACATGGGCATTTGTGGTGAAATTTGATTAAATTTTATGGTAGAGTTTGGAATGGTGGGGAAACTCAAAAAGCTTATCTACAGTTTGTTTGTTATCTTGCAAGATGCAATGGATATCTGCTGGTAAACCAAATGAAGATTTGAGGAAGTCATATGCTCGGCATTCAGTCAAAATATGTTTAACAGAAAGTCATGTTCCGGCAAGTTAGGCATACAGGTGGAGAATCGCTGGCCATAAAATAACCATGGGTCAGGTGCCTATGGCCTATTCAAAGGCACGTCAAAAATGTTGATGATATCAAAGGATTGATGTGACTTCTGATTTCTCTTTATTTATTATCAGTAAAATTTGCCCACGTTTGTTTCCATTTCAATTTAATCCTCAGCTTAATGAAGGCAAAGAAATCATTAACAAGCACTCTGTGATATGGAATTCCTCCAGAAACCGCGACCTTTGCTGCCTTATCGGCCAGTACATTGCCAGCTATTCCACAGTGTCCAGAGACCCAGGCCAAAAAAGAATGAAATACCATTTCTGTTGGCAGAGTGTAATGAATAATATATGCTTTGGGGCGTTTGTTGAGAAAATATTTCTTTTTTTTTTTGTAGGATGAAAAATATTGAAACTCTTGTAGATTGCAACTAACTGCAGTCAGCTGTGTAACTACTAAATATCAGCGACAGAGAAGATTAGAACTGTTCATCATTGCACACAATCGAAGGAGTTCTTGAAGCCATTAATATAAATGAAGTCGGCATCACCTAATTTGTCTTGCAGCCCAAGAAACTCATATTTATACCGATATGGCGGAATGTTATCTTGAAGTAGCCTTGAAAGGGAAAGACAAAGTTTAGAGGAGGGAAGTTCCCAAGAATAAGATGGATAACCAACCTTTAACTCCCAAGGACAAAAAACTTTTAAAAATGCTTATAAGTGTCTGTCAATTGTTAAAAATAGAGTCCAAATATCGAGTTCTACTATCATTATTCTTATATAGACTTTGTAGTAAATTTTAAAGTCAATTTTTTTATAGATAATATTTATACTAGCCCTTACCCTTTATAACAAAGATCATTTGAAAATTAAAAATGGAGCTGTTTTAAAAATGAACCAATACTGATCTGGATCAATTATATCAATAGTTATAGTTATTTTAAAAAAAATATGCTTTGTCTTTAATGAAACTATTTAATTTTAACATGCTAAACTTTTCAGATTACAAGAGTATGAATAGATCGTTATAGTAACAAGATGAATATATCATATAAAGTGATAGCCATAGACTATGGGACAATGGTCCTAGAGTGCCTATTATTTATATTGTGGGTTTGATTCAGGCAATATAGCCCCAAAATGGGAACGTTAAGATTCATTTCTCGTTGCTGCCTCAAAATAATTATTGTCTGACCCAGGTTTCCATGGAAATCCTTTTAATTTTTTTCTTAAGAGTAACTTATTGGTCACTATTTCTCAAAACCAATAATGGCTATAAAGCTGAAATTATTAATGGTGGTTCTCCTTATTCTATGAGCAAGAAGTGTTTCTAAAAATTATGGCTAAAAGCTACTCATTTAAAAGGTAATTCAATTCTCTTTAAAATAAAACAATTATCATATAAATTTAAAAAAAAGTTCAGATTCCAAGTACTTTAAAAAAAAATCTGAAACAAAAAAGAAGTGGATGATAGGGACAGGATTCTCCACTGGTACTTTCATAATAAATGACAAACCATCTTTATTATACTAGTGCTTATTATTATAAAATACATTATCTATTCCATCAAAACTTATAATATACTGTACATAAATAAAAATAGTTGTTACGTTTTTATTTTATTGTATAAACTAATGAAGTTTCTTATAATTTATATATATGTAAATAGGTTATATCTCACTACTTTGTGAAATACAAAGTATTTTAAATGAAAATTAAAAAAACAAAACAGATTCCTTCTGCTTTAAGTTTCATATCTGCCTTTTTAACTTCTTTTCCTTAGAAAGCTTTTAATCTTGAGAATTTCAAAGCAAGACTAAAATGTCAAAATAAAGATTGAAGAAATTTTATTATTTGGTATAAAATGTCTTTTACACTTTTAAAATAAAATTAATTAATATTCAATCATTGAAAATGGTCTATATTTGACCAAATATCATTTCCATAAAGAGAAATAAAACATTGTTATTCGAAAACAGCTTCATAACATTTAATAAACACATTTTTTAATAAATCTTAAAGTGAAATATGAAATAAGCTTTTAAACTTTATTTTACCAAATAATAACCATAACTTTTTTTTTTCTTAGTATCCACCTACTTGTTTTTGTTCCTCACTTAATCCAAATATTGTGCCAAAATTAATTAATATTCAATCATTGAAAATGGTCTATATTTGACCAAATATTATTTCCATAAAGAGAAATAAAACATTGTTATTCGAAAACAGCTTCACAACATTTAATAAACACATTTTTTAATAAATCTTAAAGTGAAATATGAAATAAGCTTTTAAACTTTATTTTACCAAATAATAACCATAACTTTTTTTTTTTTTTTAGCATCCACCTACTTGTTTTTGTTCCTCACTTAATCCAAATATTGTGTCATCAACAGTGTAAGATCTCTGACTACTGTATATACATTTAGAAATTTTCACTAAAGATCTACTATTTCTCGAAAGTGTATTAAAGCAAGCCATTTTATCAACTGTCCCTTTGAGGGAAATACATCACCATATTGCATAACTTTAATCTCTAATGATAAGGGAGATAGTTTATTTTTGAATTTTTAGAAGATTATAAAAAAAGGAAATATTCAAAATATGTATTCAAATTATAATTTATTATTATTCAAATTATAATTT
>NW_027107458.1:881729-892908 GCF_000696795.3 Halyomorpha halys | reverse complement strand
ATATAAACTAAAAAAGTTTAAAAAGCTTTAATTAGAATAAATAAATTGATTCACTTAAAAATCTTATCTTGAAAAATATGTTGATAAAAATTTTGAAACATTCATATATGAGTTGTAAATTATAATTTTTATTTTTTGTAAATTATTACATAAATTTTTTGATGAAATTTTGATATAGACCATTTCCATATTGTCTAATGACCATAATTTTGAAAAAAATATATATATAAAAATTAAATAAAGTCAAAAAGAGCTTTCTAATAATATGTTGTGTAGTTTTATTTTGATATTATTGTAAGTAATACTGATTTAGTTACCTCTTATATTAATATTTCACAGTTTTTGCCTAATACTCTACCTTTCATGTCCTTACTTAAGGAAATTTCATTTGATGAATGGAGAGTATTGGATTCAATAAATATGATTTACACAAGATGAAAACTATTTAAACATTTTAAAAAATAATTATTATTTTTTTAAGGCATAGATGTATTTTGTGGGATTATTTTTGTATATATATATATAAACTTAACTTTAGGTTTTTTTAAAAAATAATATCTGACTACATATCTTTTTTATTGGTTGGAAAATCACAAAACAAAATCATTATATTATATCAACTTAAAAATTTTTGCATGACTCAAACAAACTAAAATTCATATTCTAGACTCCATTCTGCTCAAAAAACTGCTATGCTTAGTAGCTTTTATTTATTATTCTGGAAAATACTCCAAATAGAGAGGGCCTTTACAAGGAAAGATTAACTTATATTTATAAAAGTAAACATTTATATTTTTAAAAAATAAATACATTATGGGTTCATATCTTCAACACATTCTGAGCAGAGCACACGCTTCTGCCAACTTAGACAAACTCCACGCTAAATACTGCACTAATCCCATTCTCTCACAGAAAAAACTATATTTGTAACTATACACCAAAATTACATTACAATTTATGTATAAACTAATAATTCACAATGTTAAAAATTATACAACTGATAAGTAGCAAATGGGTATGTAATATATAGACTAAGACTAAAGTTACCTATTTAATTTAATTTAATTTTTTTTTATTTATCTATTTAATTTTATTAATATTATGTTTTTTTCTGTCCGATGTTACATTTATGTCAGTAAACCTTTTGGTTTTAAAAAAATAAAATACCAATTTCAATATTTTATCATTATCTCTGAGAGTTTTTGAAATATCCAGGTTTAATTCAATAGCAGTTAAACATTTCAAGAGAAATGATTTATTTGGCCATACTGCTCAAATACATTGGGTTGCTATAACACACAGAGTACCCATCAATCCATAATTGGACATAAACACACTACAATACATTAACATTTTTTATTTTTCAAGCAATAATCATCAAAATTCATTTAAAAAGAACTAATACATAAATTTAAAAACATAAATGAATAATCATGGCACTATCTCTCATTAGTTGACCGTGGATGACTTATACGAGGAGAATATGGTTGGGGGTGTGGTCACAATAAAACACAAATAAGTTGAAGTAACTTATTTGTGTTTTATTTTGACCCCCTCCCCCAACCATCTTATCCTCGTATAAATGAATAAAAAAATTAGAACACACATATAAATATGTTAAAATAATTAGTATATAATACAACAATTCAAAAGGTTTGAAAAATGTTTATGGATAGTTGGACTTATTTTATAAAGATTAATGAAATGTATTACTAAAAAAAAAAATAATAATAATTTTAGAACTTTCAACATAGTATTAATATATTTTTTATAATAATTCAGTCTTTGAAAAATGTTTAGTATATATTAAAAAATATACTTTCCACAACCATATTAATTACCTCTTCTTTGAGAACAAGAATTATTCATGTTGATGATATTCTCATCGGTAGGGAATCTGCTGAACTTTTGTGAATGCTCTCGATATTTTCTGTCAAGAGTATTCTAGACTTCCTTTGGGAGCATCCCAATTGGAACAGCTGTCGAAATAATAGAGCTACCATGTTGAAGAATCTTGTGGATGGCAGTTAGATGTACCATGGGCATACCTAGAAGGGGCAAGAAATAAAAAAAAGGATTAATTTAATAAAAAATTAATTATTTTATTTTTAAGCAAATAATTGTAATTAATAAAAAAGCACTGCTATATTTATATATAACTTTCTTAAAATTTTGGTTTTGTCTTTTTCCTGCTGATATGTCACAACTCAAACGACCATCGCTTGCTTCCGAGTTTTGATCCTAAGTAAGCCCTTGATCTTGTGGATGTTAATTATAACAGCAATATAATCGTGCACATAATTCAACAGTTTCATTATAATATTCTCTAATTTTTTTCTGATCTTCGATTTCAGTAAGCATTTTAGTGTTATTTAGTCCTTTTGCTCAACAGAGATTTATCTCATTTTCTACTCTTACCTCAGATATTAAAATAATTATAACATTATATTACAAAAATTTTATTGATATCATAATGAGTATTGATTTTTTTTTTTTTTTATTCTTATATGGTTGTTAATAAATGCACATTTCTATGCATTGTAGAAGCATTCAGTTCTAATTGGATTGATTGAATAAATATCAAATTATGTTAATAGATAATAACTTTACAAAAGTAATTCTTTTCAATAGTTCAAAACTAAATTCTTATACAGTGTAATCTTGATAATCCAAATTTCAGTACTCCGAATACTCCAGTAATCCAAACTGGTTAAAAAAAAGTAACTTTTTTTTCAAACTTAATAGGAAATAACATTTTTGTTTTCAAAAAAGTCCATGTGTGCAAAGGACATTTTTAAGTTCCTGATCTATAGGCAAGTTATTGTAATCACCATGAACATTGAAGGTAGAAATTTTTAGTTTCGACATCTGGTAATCTAATTCCTATGGAAGTATTCATAATATATTTTGTTGGAATTAAAAATTCCTAATGTTTATTGTATAAATCATTTAATTCTGTAAAAATAATTTAATTTTTTTTTCCGGTTGACTCTGCAGGCCTTGTAGATCTTTGTCTGCCTGAACCAGCCTTCTCCATGTCTGCCTATCTTGCACTACTGCTTTCCAGTTTGTTGGATGCAGCTCTTTTGCATCTTCGTTGATTCTGTCTATCCATCTGGTTTGTGGCCTCCCACAGTCTCTCGCTTATTATACTAAAATTCATTGTTGTATAGAGGCATTCTGATGGATTGCTTCAAGCCACATGTCCCTCCCATTTTAACCTCCTTGCCTGCATACCATGAGATATTGATTTTATTTTATTGATTGATTAATTAATATTAGAAATACGTATAGTAAAAATTTTGTTTTTGAACTAATTTTTTTTTTTATCACCTTTTATATAAATGGATGCAAAGAGTATTTTTCATATTTTGATTTAACCCTGATTTGTCAATATTATCATTATCAACATCATTATCACTGCCTTAGTGAATGATACAGATGTTGATGAATGAACTTGAAGGTTGTGAGGAGAATGAGTTCACAATTTAAAAATGATGAAGAAATTGTACAGAGTGTTTAAAAGTCTCTATCAATTTAGAAGAAGAAGTTGAGGAACTAAGGACAATAAAGCATGAAAAAGCAGTGTCTCATTTCAATAACTGTGTAAAATTGACAACAGAGAATGCCATACTATGGTAGCAAGCTCTTACCCTACATCTGAGAGAAAAAGTTTCTGCAGAAGTCTCAGAAAAAAAAAAAAAAAGGAAATAAAAATAACAGCAATTAAAAAAAAAAAAAAATTAAATTTAAACTGTCAAATTTCCTATAAAACATGTAAAAATAAAAATAGTTATGTATATTCATATCGTTGAATTTTTTTTACACCATTTTCCCTAATACTTTCTGTAATCTGAATACCTCCCTGCCGCATTTAGTTCAGATCACCGAGATTACACTGTTTTTTTTTTTCAGATCCCTCTAAAAACAGAAAGAAACAGTGAATTAGTGAGTATTTTATTGTGAAAAATAAAGAAAAATAAATCGTGTTGTGTATTACCTTTTACTACCTTTGGTATTTTAAGGTTACCTGTAATGTTTATTGTTGTTTATGAAATATCCATTCTGAATGGTACTATTTTTAAATCCGGAGGTGAGGGGCCTCTCCTCGTGTTGTATCGCATAGAAGATAGAAAATAAAAACATTAATAATTAAAGACAATAGATAATGGTAAAATAATAAGAAAACAGTCAGAAGTCGAAAAGAAGGGTGGGGGAGGGGGAGGGAAGTGCATCAAAAGATGGAGTTATAAGGTGATGTTGATAGGGTTTTTGGAACCTTTCCTGCCCTGCCACCTCGGAGGAAGTGTTTCGGAGAAATTGTTGTTTTGGCCTGAGCAGAATAGCCTGCATGGAGTTAGAGTTTTTAAATCATATAATTCCAAAAATGTATTAAGGTGAGATAAATTATAAATAATAATGTTATGTATTTTGAAATTTTTGAGGATCATACATGTAATAAAAGCTGTTTTGTAGTAGATTGTCCCTGAGGATGGCTGGATTGGCCGAAACGTCGGATTTATAAGAAAAATAAAAGGTTTTGAGACTAAAATGGATAGAAATTAAATTATTTATTTGAAATATTATTTCCTTTGAAGCAGAGTTATCTTTCATTATTTTATTAACCTCTTCAAAAATGACACACTGGAATTTTGAATATTAGGGTCACATGCAAATGAAAGACAAAATTTACATCAACTCCTGGTATATATTTTTTTCAAGTACCTTAGTGGATGGAGTGATAGACTGGAATACTGGATTGAAGGAAGCAGGGAGACTGTCAAAGAATTTGATGTGCCTCTGTGTTATGTGTTGTTGTACAGTTTCTAATTGTATCTACCCCACTATTCCCGCACCCCGTATGCCAGAAATGGCAAGGGAGGGGGATTAAAAAATCTTTTGTAGTGTGCTGTTTTGGTATTGTTGTAGTGATTTCATTGTAGTGATGGGTAGAGAAAATGTAGTAGTGGTGCAGCGTGTAGGAGTGATGGTCGTAGTATTACTTTGTAGATGAGTAATATGAGTCTTGAGTGACAGCCCTGTGACATAAGAGATTACACTGTATTTTTTTTTATTTTCTAAACCTCTTTATTTAAATATATTTACATTTACAGATATATAGTATAATATAATACATAATATATACAAATTACATGTTCACTTTGTTTGCCGTATGGCAGTATAAGATAAGTTACAGGGGTCCGCTGAAGGCGGTTTCGGATTGGTAACACACTAGTTGGGAGCTTACATAGAATGGGAGGGACATTCCGGCTGGTGAAAGATTACACTGTATTATATCAATGGTATTTATATAGATGTCATACGTCTTCATTTCACTCCGAGAGAATAGTGTTAAGTAAATATTAAACGGTAGTTGCAACGAATTTTATTAATTAATAAATGAATTTTATTCACGATCATTTTTTTATTCGTATCTAATCACCCTTAATAGAAGTATATAAAATACTTAGAAAATTTCCAACACCTTTTATCTCGCAAAACAGCTTCCGTTTGTGACTGTTACCATGGAGCCGAGCAAATGGCATCCATTTCAGTGACATAGGTTAGGATCTTTAAGGCTGCAGCAGGAGGGGTCAAGAATGTAAAAGATGGGGACGGGGATGTTGGAATGAATGATGGAAACTAGTGGATATGGAAAGCTCACAAAACCTGGTGTCTAATACGCAAGTCGTGGGTACAGCCAAAACCAAGTCGAAGTCGAGGGTGACAACGCCGCAATGGACAATCCACGACGACGATTCGGTCTTGAAGGAGACTGGCTACGAGATGATGAAGAAGATTGGTCACGGGTCCTTCGCAAAAGTTTGGGTAATTATCTTACTCAGTAAGTTCAACAATAATATTGAAAATTCATGAAAAAAAACAACTAAAAACACAATTTATATATGACTATGGTTACTATGCATGTGAATTCGGACGAAAATGTGGTCGGACGAGTGCGTCCAAAATCTTCGTCGGAACATGCAGTTAACACTGTGCGCATTTTCTGATATTCTGATAATCAGTAGGTATGTTTCTGCTACCCTGGAATGGACGAACTTTATGAATTTTATGATCTTGAAAGTCCGTTAATAAAATTATTGTTTATTAAATAAATCAAAAATTAGTATCCAATTCTGTCTCAACACTTTATTTTTCACTAGTCCAACGTTTCGGCCATTCTAGCCATCTTCAGGGACATCTTCAATACAATCTCTTCCTCACATTAATTTAAAGTTTCTTTTGCAGGCTATTCTGCCCAGGTCATTTTCTTTATTATAAGTTAAAAACCTATTTATTTAAAATTTAAAATCATTAACATTTAATTTTCCTCTATACGATTATCAACAATGGTCTATATGGTGGTGTATTTAATTGTTGATAATCTTATAGAGGAAAATTAAATGTTAATGATTTTAAATTTTAAATAAATAGGTTTTTAACTTATAATAAAGAAAATGACCTGGCCAGAATAGCCTTCAAAAGAAACTTTAAATTAATGTGAGGAAGAGATTGTATTGAAGATGGCTAGAATGGCCGAAACGTTGGACTAGTGAAAAATAAAGTGTTGAGACAGAATTAGATACTAATTTTTGATTTATTTAATAAAAAATTACCTTGTCTCAAAAAATTTTGAAATAATATAATTAAAATTAATGTAGTTAAATGGTAAAAAAACAGAGACCAACAAAGTTAGTTTCTAGTAGAGACGACGAATGAGAGTTTGAAATTCTTTTGGATTGCGGGACCAACATAAAATTTGTTGTCCTACAATAGACTACGCTTATCAATTAATCGTTATCCATGGTGAACGCACATGAACGAAAATAGTGAAAAAGAACTCAAGTCATACGAAAAAATCATGTTTGAACGCTCAACTGCTTTCGTGCGTGTTTTGACGTGTTCGTCGCTGCCAGTGTAAACACTCTCATTGGAAGTAGGCGTCTATTTGTTTCATCAGAACAAATTTTCCTACAAATTCACATAAATAATAACCGTAGCCTAAAAAAGATGATCCGGGTGTGGTCAAAAGAACCAAGTAGTAATAAAATTATTTATGAGGTAAGAGGAGAAGGGGGTGCGGTCAAAATGAAACACAAATAATGGAAGATTGTTGATGGACCGTGTGTATTAATGAATGGAATATGGTCCGGCTGCGGTAAAAAAAAAAAAAAACTCAAATAGAAAATGGGTTTACTATCTTTATTGAGCCAAAGTTTCGTCCCACGTTATAGGACTTCGTCAGGGCTATAAAAGATAAACACTTGACATAGCTACAAAAAAAAACATACACATATATAAACACTACTAGTCCTACAAAGATAAAAATTATAACTATTTTATAATAAATTTAACTACCTTTAATTAATAAATCAAACTTATTGTCCGAACAACTATAAATTTATTTCTTTTAGCACATATCATGAAAACCACTATTCCTACGAAGATAAAGTACTTTATATTTATAGCTCATTATACTAACTTTAATTTGAGTGCTAATAGACATCTGTAGACGTCACATAGTTCCTGAGATATAGATTTCTCAAAATAAATTAACTAACTATTGATCTTTCAGTAGATTTTTAAGAAATTTTGCTTTTTAAAAAGCTATATCTCGAGAACTATTGGACGTAAATATCTCTTTTAAGGCTAATATTTCAGAAAATTTACTCTTCTTTAAATAATGTGCTCTTAGGTTGTTGGTAGTTTTTAAGATATAGAGCTCCGAATGAAAAATAAGTGTTTTTTAAGGTATTGAAACTGCCGCCATTTTTTATTCCCCCTATCTATACTTGGCAGACTCATCAATTTCGACTGTTAATTATCCATATTTTTCATTAAAGTGATCAAACATTTGGGTGAGATAACTGTTTTTTTCTGCCCGGTGGAACCACTTATGTTTTTTTTTGTAACTATGTCAAGTGTTTGTATCTTTTTTAGCCCTGACGAAGCCCTGCAACGTGGGGCGAAACGTTAGCTCAATAAAAATAGTATATCCATTTACTATTTGATTTTTTTTTTTTCACCGCAACTGAACCATATTCCATTCAGAAACACAAATAAGTTTGTGTAACTTATTTAAATAGGTTACACAAACTTATTTGTGTTTCATTTTGACTGCACCCCAAACCATCTTCTCCTCATACGTCATCCACGGTCAACTATCTCTCATAATTAATTAAAACTATTTATTATGAGGCAACGTTTCGCTCCACTCTGTAGGGCTTCATCAGGGTTAAAAAATATAAAAATACCTAAAATAATATGACAGAGTAAGAGAATATATAACTTAAAATAAAAGTAAACTAAGGTATAACTAAATATGATTATGTGAAACTTTTGAATATAAATTGTCCCTTTTTTTAATTTATGATTTTTTTTTTTAATTTTGAGAAAACCTTAATGTTCCATTTGTAACCGATTTAGCCCGAATCAGATATCAATCCTTCCATTACAAGCTCCATAACCACTCAAACCCATTAGTTTCTAATCTTGCTTCTTCTTTTATTCCGGACAATCCTCCGAGGCGTCTGAAAAGAAGATGACCTCGAGACCTTATATTGTAAAAATGTTTTTAGAGTGCTACCATTGTGTAGTTTCTCTGCATACTTGTACCATCCTATTATGATTTCTTCAAATTTACTTGATGTAATTATGTACAGTTGTAAATATCAATAAATAAATTTTAAACAAAAAATTTAGAAAACTATATCTTGGAAATTATTTGATCTACAATCGTCTATTGGCAATAAAATTAAAGCTAATTGATTGTGCATTAAAGTAATTTGTACATTTATCTTCGTAGGATTAGTAGTTTTCATGATAATTGGCAAAATAAATACACAAAATGTTGGTATATACTTGTCAGGACAAAAGTTTTGTTTCAGGAATCGTTTGACGGACAGATGTCTATTAGCACTAACATTAAACCTAGTTAGAGAGAGAGAAATACTTTATTCATCTATGCTGCCTAAATACATCAGGTTGCTATCTCACAAAGCATACTTATCAATACGTAATCGGACATATATAAATTACATGGTATAATAAGATATAAAAAAAAAACAATTTTTTTTCCCCTACAGTTTCCTTTTACATTAATTTCGGTCTATATACCAAATACAAATACTTCAATTCATTCCTTTTTTTCTTTCCCATTTCTCAATTCAAACCTCTTCAGTGACCCGCTAAACAAATTCACTATTATACGGCAATGTGAGATCAGACCATCATTTATAGTCACAGCAGTAGATCAGTTTACCAAAAATAAACAAATAGATACATTTTACGAGAATAAGACTAACACATATATACAAAGGAAAATATAATAAAAAGCCGGTTACAAGAAGCACTTGAATGGATAAATAAGTTTAAAAAAATAAGTAAATAAATAAAAATAATAATACTAATAAAATAGGATTAATATATTTATTTTTATAGAAATAGTTTTTTTGATATTTTTTCATAATTAATTCACAAAATGTTGATTTCTAGTTGTTCGGACAAAACGTTTGGTTTTTGAAAAATTACTTGTTTCCATTATTACCTAATATTTTTTTCTAACCAAAATTCTTATTTTACTGTACCGTTGGGTCCTACCTACTTATTGTTACTGTGGGTGTAATCAAGTCCTCTGTCGAGGTGGTTTTTACTTGGGGTCACTTATTGTGGAGATGGTTGTTTCTTCGGGGTCATAGTACAAAAGCCGGACAGAAAAAAAGGCAGTTATCTCACCCCGATTTTTGATTACTTTAATGAGAACTATGTATAATTACTAGTCAAAGTTGAAGAGTCTGCCAAGTATAGGTAGGGAGAATAAAAAATGGCGGCTGTTTCAAAACCTTAAAAAAACATTAATTTTTCATTCGGATCTCTATATCTTAAAATTTGCTGAAATATTAGACTTAAAAGAGCAATTTACGTCCAATAGTTCTCGAGATATAGCTTTTTAAGAAGCAAAATTTCTTAAAAATCTACTGAAAGATTAGTGGTTAGTTAATTTATTTTGAGAAATCTATATCTCAGGAACTATGTGACGTACAGATGTATATTAGCACACAAATTAAAGTTTAAAGTTGGTATAATGGACTATAAAGAGGTTTATGACCTTTACCTTCGTAGGAATAGTGGTTTTCATGATATGTGCTTGTTGGGGTTGTCTGGTCTTAGGCGATTTCTGCAGCCTGATATCCAATTTACAGAAGGCCCTCGACAAGGCGTATTCAATTGTAAGTTAGGAACGGCCGTGCCAGAGGATGAGCCCTGGGCACTGACTAGGTAGAGGAGGTCGAGGTGAGAGAGTCTGAGGTGGAGTAACAGTTCTAGTTGCCGAGATGAAGCGGACGGACTAGAACTGTCAAGACTGGAGCCAGCTGCTTACTAGTTGCCGAGATGAAGCGGACGGACTAGAGCCGGGGAGAGACGGGAAATTACACTGGTTGCCGAGATGAAGCGGACGGACCAGTGTAACCGTTAAGGAGTAGGTTACAGTCTTAGTTGCCGAGATGAAGTGGACGGACTAAGATTGCTGGAGAGAAGGTTGACCATCGTCTTAGGTGTGCGTACAGAAAAACAACTTTTGTGTGAATAGATTGGCAATGAACTTCTCGATCTCAAGCAGTGTGTACGCCACCAGTGTCATGAATAGACCCAGGAAAGGATGTGGATCTGAGATCACATTGGGTTTTTAAAAAAAAAAAAACAAAAAAAAAAACAATGTGAGGCTCGAGGTGCAGCGCTCTGGTGAGTTGTGATCGCACCGCTGGCTCCCTCTCGCTACATGCTAAAAGAAATTGATTTATAGTTGTTCGGACAATAAGTTTGATTTATTAATTAGAGCTAGTTAAATTTATTATAAAATAGTTAATAATGTTTATCTTTGTAGGACTAGTAGTGTTTATGATATTTGACAAAATAAACTCACAAAATGTTGATTTCTAGTTATATACGAACAACTAGTATAAAATCACCCTACGGCACAATGTAAGAAGGAGTCGGTGTGTATACAATGCAGTCAAATTAGACATTGTGAAAATATGCGATGTTATTTACCGGCAAGATGTATAAACTGCACTGGACCACATAATGCTCTGGATCGCTCCTGTAGCGCTTTCAAAATACAAAAAGAGATTAAAATCATACAAATTAATAATAAAATACCACTACACGAAGCTAAAAA
>NW_027107458.1:877525-878339 GCF_000696795.3 Halyomorpha halys | reverse complement strand
AAATATATCTCTAGATCCATAAGACGCACATATGTCTGCCAACACTCAAAATAAAGGAAATTTAACTTACTATAAAGTAGTTTATGAAACTTATCATCGTAGGTGTAAGAGTTTTTATGATATTCAAATAGTGTTTGAGATATAGATTTTTCAAAATAAATTCACTAACTATTGATCTTCCAGTTCCATGCAAAATTTTTATGAAATTTTTTAAAAGCTACATTTCGAGAACTATTGAACTTAAATAGCTCCATTAGGGCTTCCATTTTAGCAAATTTACTTGAATTTTTTTTAATAACTCTTGACATTCTATATTATATTATTCTGGCATTTTTTAAAGGTTGAAATAATGTCCCTTTAAAACTTTGCTTATTCATTACGTCGAATGTTTTTTCTATATCTAAGTTGAAATATTTTCTCTGCCTTTTGGCGACAATTAAACCTAAGTTATTATTATTATCTAAATTACAATAATTAGATAGGTATAGGATTTGATACGATAAGGAACCACCCATTGGTGGTACTTCAAACATTAATTTAAATTAGAAGGTCCCGTGGCCATCTTCTTTTCAGACGCTTCGGAGGACTATCAGGAATTGTTAAGGATGAAAGATTAAGAATTAATGAGTTAGGATGGTTAAGGAGTTTGGAATGAAAAGACGCATATCTGTTTTGGGTCAAATCAGCAACGAATGGGATGGGGTAGGGATGGGGGGGGGATTAAGGTCTTTGTGAATGAGTTTATTTGTAACGTAATAAGGAGCATCAAGGATTTTACGTAGGATTTTGGATTGTAACGATTGGATGCGGGAAG
>NW_027107458.1:876203-877475 GCF_000696795.3 Halyomorpha halys | reverse complement strand
ACGTAATAAGGAGCATCAAGGATTTTACGTAGGATTTTGGATTGTAACGATTGGATGCGGGAAGAATTTGATGGTTTGGTGGAGCCCCAGAGTTCAATTCCATATGTCCAAATTGGTCTGATTATCGCTCTAAACGTGCATTAGTTGGGTCGTTGTTTACAGACAGTATACATGTGTCATCAGCGTATGTTGTTAGGAGTTTGTTAGGGTGGGTTGGGATGTCAGCTGTATAAACCGTATAAAGAATGGGACCTAAGATACTACCTTGAGGAACTCCGGCGGACTGAGAAAAGAGATCAGTAGGCTAGGTTATGATTTACTTTAAAGGTTCTATCAGTGAGGTAGGAGCGGATTATATAAATTATATAATTAAACCTAAGTTATTATTATTATCTAAATTACAATAATTAGATAGGTATAGGATTTGATACAATTGTTCCAGAAAGCTAAATCGTTCAGGTTGAAGAAAGACGTGGCTGTAAAGATCATCGCGAAACCGCTAGCGTCAACAGAATATGTCGAGAGATTCCTTCCAAGAGAGCTTGCCATCATCCAAAAACTCAAGCACAAGAACCTCATCAGATTTTTCGAAGTAATTGAAACATGGCACAGGTGAGACCATATTTAATTTGAACTATGCTTGTTATGCTTGTACACGTTTGCTACTTGCCAAAAATCCAAGACTTGATAAATAAAAGAAGCAGCGAACGTCGGTTTCCACTCGCTTGTTTTGTTCTTTTGAATTTTTCGGTTTATTCTATTTTTATATACAAAAAGAAACATAACGAAGATTAGCGAAATGAAAGAAACCTAAATATCATCAAATATGATGGTGCATGATAACAATTCAATAAATAGCAAACATAACCTATAAATTCAGCCTTTGTTCAAGAATTGTTATCAGTAGGGATAGGATTTTTATGTTTTTACATATTTTTACCTGACCAAGATATCTTCGATTTCTTACTAACTAACGATGTTTCAAGACATTCTTTGCCAAAAGAAGCCATTTTTATTTTACATATTTTTAAATATTTGGCCTTTTTTACATATTGTTACATATTTTGTTGTAAATCACATATTTTCTAAAATATTTGTTATTTTTTTACATATTTTGTCCTGAATCTTGTATTTCCTTAAATTATTTGTTCAATTGTAAATACATTTTTCACCGCAACTACGTAAAATTCAAGAGAACGCAAGAAATTTAAAGGTGAATTTTATCATTTATCATAAATAGTGCGTAAAAATTCTATATTTTCATCTTTGAAC
>NW_027107458.1:870389-876063 GCF_000696795.3 Halyomorpha halys | reverse complement strand
TTGTTGAATAATAAATAATTTATAAATACATATTTTTTTTTAAATATTTGATAATTTATTAGCACATATTTATGTACATATTTCAGATTTTTAAGCACATAAAAATCCTATTCCTAGTTATCAGAAACCTTTTAATCTAATTACCTAGGCATAATTTCTTCATAAATATATATTTGAGCTATGTAAAATATAAAATAAACTGATAAAGCTAATTAACAAGATTTGAGACAATGTATTTACACCGAATCGATAAAATTTTATAATGTTAAACGAGATTTAATTCTTAAATCCGAAGTAAGGAAAAATTCTTTAATTAATTTAAAATCTGTTGACAGTTCTATCTGAAAAACAATGCTATCTGTAAAACAATGCTATCTGAAAACAAACGCATGGATGCAACATAAGCGTCTTTTGATTTGTGGCCAATAACTGACAATCGAATAGTACAAGAGCCGGGAAGGAAAAAAGGCAGTTATTTCACTCCAATTTTTTATTACTTTAATGAAAACTATGTATAATTAATAGTCGAAATTGATGAGTCTGCCAAGAATAGGTAGGGGAAATAAAAAATGGCGGCTGTTTCAAAACCTTAAAAAAACATTATCTTTTCATTCGGAGTTCTATATCTTAAAAACTACCAACAACAATAGAAAATCTAAAAGAACATTATTTAAAGAAGAGTAAATTTGATTAAATATAAGCCATAATAGGGCTATTTACGTCCAATAGTTCTCGAGATATAGCCTTTTAAATAGCAACATTTCATAAAAATGTACTGAAATATCAGTAGTTAGTTGATTTATTTTGAGAAATCTATGTGATGTACAGATATCTATTAGCACTCAAGTTAAAGCTAATTTAGTGTACTACAAAATAGTTAATTATGTTTATCTTTGTAGGAGTAGTAGTTTTTAGGGCATTTGACAAAATAAACTCACAAAATATTAATTTCTAGTAGTGCGTATAAAATGTTTGATATTTTTATACATATATCTCTAGACCCATTAAACGCATATATGTCTGCCAGCACTCAAAATAAAGGAAATTTAACTTCCTATACAGTAGTTCATGACACTTATCTTTGTAGGGGTAGTAGTTTTTATGATATTCACATATGAATATAAATTTGGTAAATTAAAATTTGTCCGCTTAACTATAAATCAATTTATTGTAGCTAATTTCATGAAAACTACTACTACTACGAAAATAAACGTCATAAACTATTTTATAGCCCAATGAATGTGAGTGCTTATAGATATCTGTACGTCAAATGGTTTTTGAGATATAAATTTTTCAAAATAAATTCACGAACTACTGATCTTCCAGTACGTTCCATGCAACATTTTTATGAAATGTTTTAAAAAGCTATATCTCGAGATCTATTGAACGTATATAGCTCTATTAGTTAGGGCTTACATTTTAGCAAATTTACTCTTCTTTAAATGATGCTCTCTTAGATTTTCTATTGTTGTTGGTAGTTGTAAAGATATAGAGCTCCAAATAAAAAATTAATTATTTTTAATGATTTGAAACAGCCGCCATTTTTGATTCACCCTACCTATTCTTGGCAGACTCATCAATTTTGACTAGTTACATAGTTTTCAATTAAGTAATCAAAAATTGAGGTGAAATAACTGACTTTTTTCTCCTCTTGGGCTCTTGTACTATTAGCAAATGTTCCGTGCTTGCCGTTACACCATTATGGGAGATATGATTTACCGGCATATCAGCAAAATATTTTGATAAATAATGTGTAAAGATTTTCGAATTTTCGCAATGTCGGTTATCTTGCTATAAGTTTTCAAACAATAAGACTTTAAATTAAAAAAAAAACATTATTTTTCCATTGTAAGAAGATAGTCGCATAGTAGTAAACAATATTTTATTGCTCAATTGTGGTACATTATACAGGAATAACTAATAGGTTTCTTAAAAGAAAATTATTATGTGACAGAGATTTAGTTGCTGTAATTTTTACTATGTAACACTGTTCTATTGTAGGAAGATAGTCCGAGTGGCGTAAATAAAGGTATTAAAATTGCAAAAGAAAACTATTTATTGTTAACCAACGTTTTGCTCCTACTTTGCAGGGATTCGTCAGGGCTAAATGAAAAAAACAAGATACAAACATTTTAGAATTAACAAATCTGGACATATGGAGTTGAGCTTTGGGGCTCCAATAAACCTTCGAATTCCTCTAGTATTCAATCCTTACAATCCAAAATCCTTCGTAAAATCCTCAATGCTCCTTACTTTGTCACAAAGAAAATGATACATAAAGCTTATTACCTTATTATTACCTTAATGTTCCCTATTTAACCGATCTAGCCCGAACCAGATATCACTCCTTCCATTATAAACTCTATAACCATTCAAACCCCCTAGTTTCTAATCTTTCATCCTCTTTTATTCCTGACAATCCTCCGAGGCGCCTGAAAAGAAGATGGCCACGAGACCAGCTAATGTAAAATGTCATTAGAGTGCTACCAATGGGTAGTTTCTCTGCACGCCTGTAACACTCCAATTTAACTTAGATAAGATTTACTAAATGTATTATAATGCACAGTTTTAAATAGCAATAAATAAATATTTAAAAAAAAGAAATGAATTAACAAAACATTTCAAAACGATCATTATATCTATAAAGTATATAAATTATATATATAAGTATATAATATAAGTATATAAATTATAAAGAATTAACCAAGTGTGATAAAAGTAGATAAAGTTAATTATTTTTTATATAGTTTATAAACATAAATATTGTATTGAAATGTTTTGTTAATTCTAAAATGTTTGTATCTTGTTTTTTTTCATTTAGCCCTGACGAATCCCTGCAAAGTGGGGCGAAACGTTGGTTAACAATAAATAGTTTTCTTTTACTAATTTGATACCTTTATTGACCATCACCCAGACTATCTTCCTATAATTAACTTGACTTTACGTACAATAATCTTCTTCCATAATTTTTTTTTTCATTTCCCTGTTTAATTTCCCGATCTCAGCCACCACTCAAAAAAAGTCTCTTTTTCCTTTAGTATTAATTTAAAGTTCACATTAGTTATTTGATATTTAGGAAAAATATAATGCACAATTTTAGCCAATACTGCATTTTCCAGCGTGTACATCGTCATGGATCTGGCCGAGAAAGGTACAATTGCAGATCTGATAGAGAGGAAAAAATTCATTCCCGAAAACCAATCTAGGAGATTCTACACTCAGCTTCTGGACGTCGTGGAATATTGTCACTTGAACGGTATCGTTCATAGGTATATACCTTATTTAGAAACTCTAAAATATAATTTTTATAAATAAATTATAAATATACTATTTATATAAAACACAAAAACTTCTCTCTATGAAGTACCTTTATGACTTAAATCTTTAAGATCATATAATACTCCCATGTACTTTTATGGTGTTTAAGGTTTATATACATAGTTCTGTATTGATTCTCAAGATAAAACATCTCATTCTAACTTTTTGAAAAGGTTATCTATAAAATCATGGAATGTTGAAATGTCAACGCAATTTCCGATTCCTACATAGTAAACGCAATCTGAGTAATTTTAGAATAACAAAATATTCGCGATTTTAGGATTTAATTAAAAGTTTATTAATAATGTGGGCCGGTTTTCCTTCCTAGTCATATCTGACATTTGGAGTGGGGGAGGGAGTAACCAACTACAGGTAACCAATCTATTCTATCCATGGTGGGGGACAAATTTTCATTTCGTGGGACAACAAAGAAATAAAAGTCGACCACTCAGGCCGGATCCAAACAGGCACCGCTGCAGTTATGAGACAGTCGCTTAATTATCTCAGCTATAAGCGGCCTAAGAACAAAAGTTTTTTCTATAACACTTTTCCTAGTCATTTCTGACATGCTTGGGCGGAAAAGGGCGTTATCTATAGGTTACCACTCTATTCTAACCATGCTAGGGAGTCAAGCTTTCATTTACCGGACCCCTCAGCCTGGATCGAACCAGCACCGTTGCAGTTAAGAGCCAGTCAAAGTCGGCGTTTTAACTGGCTCGGCTACGACGTGGCACTCCAAGAACAAAACCTTTCAATACAAGTGGAAGTTGTTATAAGAAGTAGAAGTGTATAAGAAGAAGTGCCACAATAAATGTTATAAATTCAGGTAGTGTTCCCTAAAAATGCTATAAAAGAGATTATTAAAACGTAAGAATTACCTGAAAACCTTCAATTTGTACCTCCTCAGCTGCATAGATCGCTATAAAGTTAAAAAGCAATAGCAATTGGTGAAATTATAGGAACTGGAAATCCATTTGTTTCCTCTAATATTTCATTAGATCGACCGTTTCTCCGTGCGAATCATTTGAGCCCATTTATATTGGACATTCAATATATATTTTCCATCCTGAGTATATCAGACCAAATGAGTTGAAATTCGGTATAAAAATTTGATTTCTAGGCACAATTCTATAATAGTATAACAATGCTAGTTTAATTGTAAGAATAGAATTTTGTTTAAATGTCTTAAATATTAATTAATTTCAGGGATATAAAATGCGAGAACCTCCTCTTGGACAGGGAGGGTACGCTCCTGCTGACCGATTTCGGTTTCGCTAAACAAGATGTCTACCCCCTGGCCAGCGGGAGGTTCAAGCCCTCCAAGACCTACTGTGGCAGCTACGCATACGCTCCTCCGGAAGTCCTCGCCAACAAGCCGTACAACCCTTGCCTCGCAGATGTGTGGTGCATGGGTATGGTCTTGTACACCATGCTCTACGGGATCTTACCCTACAAGCATCAGAACATGAAAGCTCTCATCGCTGTGAGTAAACCAGCGCGACTTACAAACATTACCTTAATGTTTAAGATGATGGCTTAGCTAAATCTGTTTTAATTAAGCATCCTCAGCAGCATTTATTATGTATTCCCTTATGAAGGGGGTAATCATAATTGAATTAGATTTTTAAGTATACTGCATTACAGAAGGAGTTTAGTCAGTGATGAAAGAGATTTTAAAATTAAAGTATATATTGAAAGTAAGTGAAGGAAGAATAATGACTTGTAGGGGGGGGGGGGGGGGGGAAAAAAATAAAATAAGGTAAGCTTATATATATGTATATTTAGTTGACCGTAAAAATTTAAATATTTGAAGATGGTTAGGGTTGCGGTAAAAAAACAAAAACAAATAGTTCAAAACTATTTTAACCTAATTCTAGTACTGCGGCGGAGAGATGGGGGTGAATTATTTGAAGAAGAAGAAGAGAGAAGAGAGGAGCGAGTAGCAATACGGTGATGAGAGTAGTTGGTCCCAGGAAGCAAAGATGGAGATTGAGAAGTGAGTTGTTGGTTTTCAGGTGTTGCACGTGTCACGTGTTGGGTTGCAGGTGGACATTAAAATAGTTTTAAACTATTTGTTCTTATTTTGACCGCAACTCTGACCATCTTCAAATATTGAAATTTTTACGGTCAACTACATATATATATTGTAATAATTTTAAAAATAAAAATAAAAAGAATCTTTGCTCGTTTTATAACTTTCTTCAAATATAAGAGATAATTTGGGTTCTAATTAAGAACATTAATATCAAATAGTTAATAATTAATTTTATTATATAAAAGACTCTTAATCTCAGGGCGTATTGTTGCTAGGCAATCAGAATACAAACACTTTTACTATTAACTTAATTAAATTAAT
>NW_027107458.1:863001-869983 GCF_000696795.3 Halyomorpha halys | reverse complement strand
ATCACTAAGTTATTATAAACAATGAAACTTGGTTAGCTTGCTTTTTGGATAAACAAAACAAATGAATATTAAAATGATACATAACATAAAACATATTAAAAACTCTTTATACACCAAAATATACTATTTACTAAAAAAGAGCATATTACAATATATATATATATAATATGATGCATAATCTACGGGACTCTAAAAAAGATACATCTTTCACAACTCTTCACTCCAATGCAACACCTGAAAACCAACGACTCACTTCTCAATCTCCATCTTTGCTTCATAGGACCAACTACTCTCATCACCGTATTGCTACTCGCCCCTCTGTTATCTCTTCTCCTTCTTCAAATAGTTCACCCCATCTCAGCCGCAGCACTAGTATTAGGACATAAAAATAGTTTTAAACTATTTGTTCTTTTTTTTTTTACCACAACCCAGTCCATCTTCATATATTTAAGGTAAGTTTAGTTGGAATTAGATAATGGGAAATCATTTATGTTGCTGCTGTTGATGATAGTGGTAGGTAACCATTTAGTATAATTAGTAGAAGATGAAAATGCTTCGTTTACTTGTGCTATGGGCCCCATAAGAGATGGGTCACCTGTTCTATGATATTCGGCTGTTAATTGGTGTGACGTCCTCCATGCTGGGTGCTCCCAGTGCCACACTCTGCTTCCTGATTAGCCTTTCATCTTTTTTCATCTCTTCAAGGGGTAACGATTACTTTGCCGATTGTCCAGGTTTAAACTGCACGGGATCAGCCTAATAGTTCAGTAGTTTTTGGTGTCAGTAGATGGCGCTCCTCAATCTGTACTACCCACAATACCAAAAACCTCAGGCCTTTGGTCTGAACATAATCCAAACTACACAAGGTTAATCTCCTATTTTTTATTTAAAAACAAATTTGATCCTTTTTTCTCAACTTTATTCTTTTCAAAACCTTCCAACGTTTCGACCCTCAGATCATTTTCAAGGATACCTACAAACAGCTACTTTTAATTATTTTTATAACAATTTCATTATTTCCTTCACTTACATACTGATTTCTTTGGCCCTACCTTTACTTTGTTGTCATTTTCTCTTTTAAAATTCTTAAAAATGCCGGCTAATTGCCTTTGTCCCATCTATAAATAAATTAATCATTAATATAATATCATAATAACATTATAAATTTTTTTGTTTTTTTTTTAAAAATAGATTCCTACTTACATAACTTCTTTTATATAATTCTTTCTTAAATTTAAAACTTGTACTAACCACTTCTCTTCTTTCTCTCATTTTGTAAATGCCGAAGCCGAAAATTCCAGAATACTCCCCAATAAAATTGTCCACCTTATGTATTTAAACTGGTTTAACTTTATATATAAGTTATACAGTTATGTCCTAATGTTTCTTAATAAAATTAAAACATGACATTTTATTAAATTTATTAAACAATTAAATTTCCATTAGTATTTTCTAAGAAAAAAACATTGTTCTGGGAAAGAAGCCATTTTGAAATAAAATGAAATGAAAAATGAAAATGAAATGAAAAAATAACTTTATTCTGGGACATATGTCCCCTAAGAATAAATACATGGTTCATATAGTGAGATTTTTATCTGGCAAGCATTTACTAATTCTCAGATAGTAGAATGAAATTACATTAGTATATTGGCTTTACTACTGTTTATAATGTTAATCAATACCTGTCTATTTATTTGATTACAAAGATGTGAAGGTTTGGTTATTCAATAAATTTTGAAATACTTTTCCAAACTTGTGAAATAAAATAAAGTTCAATGTGTTTTTTTCTCAGCTCCCAGTAATCATGAAACAAACAAGTGACACATGGTCAATCTTTTCAAAAGTATAATGACTAAAAAATGTTTTGATCGAAATCAATGTCAGATACATCACTATAGCTTTCAATATATGAATAAAATTCCTGGCTATAATTTTTCTTCCCCTTTGCACTGCTAGGAGTTACATCACTATTCCATTAGTTAGTTTTATATAATCAAAATTCATTTTAGAATTAGCTAAGACTTTATGAAAACTGGATTTACACCACTTTGACTCATCTAAATAGTTACCACACTACTATTTTACCATCTTGACGCAATTTTTGATAGGCTAAAAAATTCTTTAGGAAAAAAAAATATAAATACATTAAAAAAAATGAGGATTAGTTTTAAATATTAATAAAGTAGAAGCCATCATTTTCACTAAATGACGGCCTATACTTCCAGCGACCATAGATTGATTATAAACCTGCCCGGGTTAAATTCTTAGGAGAAACTTTAGACAGCAAACTATTATTCAAGCACCACATCAATTCGAAATTGGAAAACGCAAAGAAAATTTTATATCAAATGGTTCCATACTTTAATAAAAAAATCAAAATTATCTTTTAGAAATAAATTGATACAATAGAAAGCTGTACTAAAACCCATCTCAACTTATGCCTGCCTTATATGGAGCTTTAATAGTTCAACTAAAATTTAAAAAAAATTTCAACTAAAATTTCTTTCAGTCTTGCTCCAACTTATTGAACCTCTGATCACAGAAATAGAAAATTACAATAAAACTACAACTCGTAGATATAAACATAAAAGAACTAAACATATATTAATGTAAATATAAATCAATGGTAAATATGTATTTCATGTGTACCAATGATACGTATTTTATTATATCCAATGTTATGTATTTTATTTTAATTGCAATAACTAACGCCTGTTGAACAGATTCGATACTATGGACTCCATCTTGACAAGAGACTTACTTGGAATCTCCAAACAAGACTCAAATAACAAGAAACTGCTCGTTGATTTCGATTGCTACAACACCTACTTGACAAACGTTCTATACTTCCCCTTCACTACAAAAAAATATTATACACTTTGATAATCAGACCAATTTGGACATATGGAATTGAGTTCTGGGGCTCTACCAATCAAATTCCTCCCGCATCTAATTCATACAATCCAAAATCCTACGTAAAATCCTTAATGCTCCTTATTACGTTGCAAATAAACTCACCCACAAAGACCTTATCATCGTTGCAGATTTGGTCCAAAACAGATATGCGCCTTTTCATTCCAAACTCCTTACCCATCCTAACCCATTATTTCTTAATCTGTCATCCTTAACAATTCCTGATAGTCCATAGAGGTGTCTGAAAAGAAGATGGCCACGGGACCTTCTAATTTAAATTAATGCTTGACGTACCACCAATAGGTGGTTCCTTCCCAAGATTTTCAAGTGTATATGAAACATTCCACATATTTACTTATTGTATTTATTATTTTGTAAATTGTAAATTACATTAAATAAAAAAAATCAATAATGTTTTGGCTTTTTTTTCCCCCATTCAGTTTGCTTTACCAAAATGTAAAATAACGAAATAACTAGGATCATTCCTTTCTTAACTTGCTTACTAATATTACTAGTAAATAATTTAAGAACTTTATTATAGTAATAAATTATGCGGTTTAGCTCTAGTTACCAACTAGTAATTACATCAGGATATATTTCAGTTTCCTCTCTTAGAAAAACGTTGAGCTTTGGGGCTCAACTATACCCCGATCGAATACCTCTCTTATTCAATCCTTCGAAAAATCCTTAATCCTTCGTTGTCACAAATCAAGTCATCCATCAGAACCTCAATGTTCCATATGATGCCGATTTGGCTAGAAGCAGATTCTAATCCTTCCATGATAAACTTCCCAACCACCCAAACCAACTCGTTTCTAACCTGGCTTCTACTTCACTACCTAATAATCCTCCTAGGCGTCTGAAAAGAAAATGGCCTCGAGATCTTCTTTAGAAATGTTTGTGGAGTTCTATCAATTTGTAGATTCTCCACATGTTTGTATCATGTTATTTTATAACTTATAGCAAATTTACTAGTTATATATATTTTTATACAGTTGTAAATAACAATTAATAAATTATTTAAAAACAAAATTGAACGGTTCATTCATCTTACAGGCAAAGAAAAAACCTCCGCATTTCCCAGACTCTCCATTTGTGACCCAGAGGGCGCGGAGATTCTTGCTCTTGATGCTCGCAACGGAAGCAGAACGGGCAGAGATAACAACGCTGAGAAAAAACCAATGGCTTCATGTCCCTAAGCCAGCGACTATGGTGAGTCTTGATTTGTTTAGGATTGATCTTATGTTAAAATTCCTTTGTGCTCTCTTGCCAAGCAGATTGAGGGATGTTATCCGAAGTCAGATTGCCTGTCTGTATGAAGTGCACCTTCAACTGCATGCCAAGTGCTACCTCTGTTTAGGATACGCTGGTTGGGTTAATGAGTGGACTGTAATGGAATTGAAGGTGAAAGAAAAATGAATTTATTAAACAATTTACATGGATATGGACAGTGAACAAGAGAAAAAACAGTGGATTAGACATGAAAAATAGAGTGAACTCACTTAGATGGACGTTTATGTGGATACAGGCTGCATCTTCTCTCTATTTACTTTCCTCTCTCCCGGCTCTCATCCCCAGTCAGGGAGCCACTTACTTCAGTTACTTTTTAATTCTCACGAGAACGAAGATAATTATTCTGAATCCAGCAAAACAAAAAAAAAATGGGGCTTAAGTTTTCTTTACGCTATAACAAGCTAAAGTGTCTTTCTTATTATATTGGCCACAAGGGGCGCTAGTGCTGCTAATTACTATTAAGCTGTTAGCTGCTTTTTTTTTTTAAACTATCCATTCAAAGAACTAATTCAATCAAAGTTGGAAGCCTCTTCCCGATAAGAACTCAGTGACCTAGATCCTCGTGTTACCACAGTTGTTCAGATGCTATGCATTTCACAACTTTTCATATTATGGTATAAAATTGTCTTTCTTAATCGACAATTACTTAATATACTGTCGATCAAAATCCAGTGCGAATTACTAAATGGATTCCTGTTTCCTTAGAATATTAAAGAGACTCAATTAGGATTTATACAAAAACCGATATCTTTAACAGAAAACCGGTTTTGAATTTTTATAAAAAAAATTTTTGCTTGAATATTCTGTAATTTGAACAGAAAATTTAGAGTGATTAAAAGCAGTTTTTGACTGAAATTATTTACTGTTCAATTTTATTGATAGTAAATTTTTTTTTGCAATTTTGTAGAACAAAGAAATAATAGTTGACCAGGATTAAATAACTTTAAAAACAATTATTCATTGTTTATGCATAAATTTCACATATAAGGATGTAAAATTTTTATAATAGTGAAACGAGTTATTCAGCAAAAGGGTTCAAATAAATAAAAAACAATATATTTTTATAATTACCATATCATTTTTTTAAAAAAAACAATGTTATTAGATAGAGATGGATACTTATTAAAAACAATTAGATAATATATAGCTGTGTATTATATAATGTAAATTATAATCAAAGCCGAAAGAAAAGAGTAGATAAAGTTTATGCATACATACTTATTAAAATCAATTTTAGTTTTAAACACAATTAAGCAAAGGACCGAGTATTTTCTATTTCGGGCAATTTTAATAAAAATTTAAATATTCTATTTATTTTTTTGTTTAATGAAATATTGTTTCAGAAAACAGAGGACGTCTATCGATTTGCTATTTAGCCGTGTCCTTAGTTTATTCACAAAATTCCCCGAAATAGAAAATACCCTCTCACTTGCAACCGAACTAGGCTTAATCGTTTTTAAAGCCTGATATAATAATTCTAAATTTTTTGTCCTTTTATTTGTGGCTTCCAGGGCCAAAAACTCCTTTCTTAGAGTTTGAGTAGAGGAAGTCACTTCTTCCGGATCTTTTAAATATTTATTAATTGCCACTTCCATAGCATTTTTCAATAAAACATTGTCTGGCTCTTGAATATCGCTTTCATCACGTTTTTGAATATCACATTCTTCCCCTGTAGAGTAATCTTTGTATAATCTTGATAATACTTTTCCGGATAACTTAATAATGTCACTTTTCGTTGCTAATGGAAGGAATTTATTAGAAGAATTCGTTAAAACAGAATTTTGTAAATAAAGGATAAGTGTAACTAAAACTGTATCTCTTCTTTCTTCAATCCGTGCTTTTATAGCGTGTAATAATTTCTGACTAATTTCGGATTTCAATTTTTTTTAGTTCACCCAGAACCTTTTTGAAAATCGATATTTTCTACTAAAAAACCGGTTTTCGAATTTCATAATTTTCTCCAAAAAACCGGGTTTTAAAAACCGACAAACCCTAGACTCAATCTTGTCAGAAACCGACGAATAAATGATCAGTGAACATTTCGACAGTTTAGGCATTGTTTCATTTAAGGATTCCCTGGGTTTCATTGTTGGGGGACATTACCCGGATTAATTATAATTTTCTGGCAATCTGGTATGAATGGGCCGGATTGTATTTATAACGGCTAAATAATAAACTAATCAAGGTGAAAAGAAAAAGTAAAATCTCTATTCTTGTATGGTTTTATCCAACAACTGGTTATATGGGTTTACTAAAAGGGTTTACAATATGGATTAGTTAGTTAAATTGATTTCAATAGAGTTACATGGAATAATAGAAGTTGCTATGGTTTACTTCGTGGTTGATTGTTGTGATGAACCTTGAAGACTGGTTCTTCTATTATGCTCCGTGTCATCATCCTGCAAGAGTCACTTTGCCTGGGTGCTGTATGAAACTACTCACTCCTGAATGGTTGGTCTCAGCCGGAAAAACGATGTGGCTTTGATGGAGGCTGTTTACTCTTCTTATTTTGAGTTATTATTGACTTATTGAGTTCAGAGAGCCTGCTACTTCATGTTCCTGCATACAGAGGGCAGCATCTCGAATATCTGTTCAAAATGTAAGAGGAGAGTCTTCCTTAAACAGGCATCATCTAGGCAGAAATGCAAACAAGAGAGAGATCTCTTGACACTGAAAGAAATGCTAACGAAAAAAAGGCTATTCATACTTTATTTTATACCAGATCGGCCTGGTGGGCCTTACATGGTTGATATAACTTATATTATATACATATATA
>NW_027107458.1:851813-862471 GCF_000696795.3 Halyomorpha halys | reverse complement strand
TTCACAGCCGTACATCAGCAGTGGCCTGAGGATTGTTTTAAATATAAGAACAGTTGTTTCTGGTTTTAGTTGCTATTCATAATTCATTTGTAAAATTATTATTTTAATATAATAATACTACTATTATGATAGAAAAGGTAAACCTCAATTATTCAGTGTTGGAATTTCAAGGAGTCATAAAAATATGTTTGCAATCAATTTATCTACTTAATTTTTAATAACCCGAAATATTTCTTCCATTAACGTCGAATTTTATTCCCTGATAAATTGTACCAATCTAAAAAAAAAGGGGGGGGGGAATTTTCCATGATTAATTTTGAGCCTTCTTTGCTCTTGGCCGGTGGACATCACGGCTCTGCTCTAAGACAATTCAATAAGCGTCAAAAGAAATATTAAGTAATAGAGATTACATTAAGACAGCTAACGAAAACAAAGTGTGAAAAATTTCAGGTCTTTTGAAATCATAGATCAATTTTTGTGTGGTTAAATCCTACTTTCACGGCGAGAGGAAAAGAAAATATTATATTTTGACCATCAAATACAGTATTTGCCATTAAGATATATAAAATAGAGAAAGTCCATATTTTAAGTTATCCTTTTCGTCCTGTCTTCTTTTGTCCTTTTTTTTTCTCCAAGGTTTTACCCCAAATCAAAAGGATCGACGAGATCCAAGCCCGTTTGCGAACTCTCCAGAGTCGAGTGAATACATTACAGGAAGAAATGAATTCTCAGAATTTATCCACATATGGTTATTATGTTGAAAACAATTATCCGGTAGGCTTTATTGTAATATTCCTTACAATATATAATATACGTTTGTGTTTATTATTCATTAAATTCAGTAAAAACTAACGTACTCATAGTTCATATAGTCCAGATGTATTGGTCAACAATTTACTGTGTGCATCCATAACGAAATTTAAATGAAACTTGGATTTCAAACTATGCAAAGCTCCTCTAAAACGGTAATCGAAATGGACAAAACCATTAGTGGATCAATTTTCGTTTTCATATCTCAGGGAAGAGTGATTGAAAGAAGTGCACTGACCAATTCAAAATATTGATATATTCCCTGTGAAATCTCTTTGGGAGGATTACGGTGATACAGCCAGCAATATTGGACAAGGGATTGGCAAGAGAAGCTATAGAAATGAGTTGTGTATGTAACAGGGTTAGGGAAGCATTTAACATCCAAAAATGCATCCAATTTTTGTAAATCACCACTTGGGGATGCATTACAAGCGGGCTGACAGAATTGCATATATATTTCATAAAATATATCTAATACTTCTTAGATATTATATTTATTATATGGGCAATGGTCTTATTTCATACAAATTTCATGGTTATGATTTCTCCTAGGTAGGCTGTTAATGATATAAAAAATAAACATTCATACAATTAATTTTTAAAGAAACCTTAAGATCATTACTGACTCCATCGAAATAAGGAAGATATAGAGTACTATGGAGTACTATTTACTATGGAGATAGAAAATATTCATAATTCAATAAATGCTAAATATTTTTTATATTTTTGTACAAAAGTATTTAAAAAATATATTGTGAACGGAATCCAACGTCTAAAGAAATTTTAAATGCCAGGGTCTGCTTGTTTTGGGCTAGCCCTAATTGAAAGATGGAAAATTATAGGAATATAAAATTCTGTAAATTTATTAAATTAATGCACAAAAAGAAAAATATATACATTATAATTAATAGTATAAATAAGGTATATATCGGGTTGTAAAATAAGTTCGTAGCGTTTTTTACTGGTGATTTCAATTAATATTTCAGATTCTTGTAAATATTTTGAATGAATTATATAGGACCCATTTTGATCTATTACATGTTTCCATCTTTCAGGTGATTTTTTAATTCCGTCCTCCCAGAACTTCTCAGAATTGAACTCCTCTATGTGCGTTTTGCAGTAACCGAGCGAATTAAAGGGTTTCCCGTTAAGAGACTTTTGAAGGGCCCGAGATAAGTGAATATCTGTTAGGGCATGGTCTGGTGAATAGGGTGGGTGTTGGATCACATTGCAGCCAACTCCAATAATTTCTGCCGGATCTGCTAAGACACGTGAGAACGGGCGTTATGGTGATGGAAAACTATGCCTTTGCGATTTCAGCCCCTAAATGATTCACACTTGCATGAGATATTTTAAGCATTTCTGCGATATCCCGTGTCGTAAAGTGAGGCTTGTCTGTGACCAATACTTGAATTTGGTTATCATGAACCGTTAAAGGACGACCCGAGCGCTTTGCGTCTTCCAAGCCAAATTTCTGGTTCTGAACCGAACAAATCACTTATGGACAGTCCTTCCTCCTAAGACCTCATCGCCATACACACTGCAAATTTTGTTAACCGTCTGTGCAGCGAATTTTCCTTTTCGGAATTAAAAAATCATTAAATGACGAATATGATTTTTTTTCGCTTCCATTTTGAGCAAGTAAAATACCGCTTAAAGATGAGGAACCTCTGTTGAAACTGATGAATAAAAGCACCTTAACTAATTTTTTTTTAGATTTTTTAGAATATGTAAAAATTATTGACCAAGTAAAAATGATTTTATAAACACGGAGAGGATTAAATTGAAATATTGAAAAATGCTACGAACTTATTTTACAACCCTGTATATTGGCTTAGTAGTGTTAGTAAACGTAAATGAAATAATAGAGTTTTATAACAAACAAAATAATAAAGAAAATATAAGAAATTAATTAATATAAACAATACAAAACAAAGGAGAGGTCTTCTTTAACACACAATAAAATACTTATGGTTGATAGTAAATTAATTACGTCAGCTGGATAAAAATGGATAATAATGTCTATCTGAACTTAAGTTGAGGAGAAAGGCCGTGTAGATGACATCCGTAGGTTGATAGCAAAGTATTAGTTGTAGATAGCAGTCCTCTCGTAAGCTGGTAGTAACCATAAATCGAGTGTTTTTTAAATTCATATATGACGCTGCAGATAGTGTTTTGTTATAAAACTGCTTCGCTATTAATTCGTTATTAAAAACAATTGAATATTCATATTTAGAAAATATCTTACATTGTATTACTGAATAATTTATACAATTAAAATAAGTAGATTGATATCACTGTTATTTACTGTGCAATATGTTTACATAGCAGAAAAATAAATAAATAAAAATTTTCAATCTTCCAAAAATAAAATGTTTACATGCGTAAACAAAGTATGATTCAGAACACTTTTGTTTTTTATTCAAGAAAAAAAAATTAAGGTAGTATGGAAGGAATACCATAAGCACAAGATAGAGTCCAATTGGGAGCTGTATGTTAGAAGGAGAAATGAATCCAAGCTAGCAGTGAGGGTGGCAAAAATAAAGAGCTAGGAGAGATTTTGCCGAAATCTGCAAAGTAATTATCATGAAAACACTAAAGTTTTCTAGAAAAAAATTAAAGCAATGAAAGGAAAGCCAAGTAAACCAATACGAAATGTAAAGGACGAGAGAGGCAGATTGTTTACCAGGGACCAGGGTATTTTAGAAAGGACACTACTACAGGGAGGTTTTTTCTGGAGATGCCGAGGAGCGAATGATTAGAGGAAGTATAAGGGGAGAATATGATGAGGTAATATGGGAGGAAGAGGTGGAAGCAGCAGTGAAGTGATTAAAACCAGGGAATGGAGCCGGAAGAGACGACATCGTTCCTGAATTCATCAAATATGGTGGAACACAATTATTGAAAGCATTGCAGTGCCTTTTTCAGAAGTTACTTACTGAAAAAGCTATCCCTAAGGAATGGGAGTACATAATTGTCCCGGTCCACAAAAAAAAAGCGATCATAATGAATGTGAGAACTACAGACCTACCTGTCTATCCCAGGTTTTGTACAAGCTCTATACCTCAATATTAGAAAAGAGGCTGAGAGAGCTAGTGGAGAAAGACTTAGAAGAGAAAATGGCAGCTTTCAGGCCTCAACGCCAGACCCAGGATCTTCTCTCCAAATTTCTCTCAGTTCGCAGTCAAGGTGTTTACAAATAAGAGTTAATGCGAATGTTAGTCAAATGACGTTGCTTGTATTATAAAGGATCACGCCAAATACCAGAACTATTAACGGTTAAATAATTGCTTTGTACGATTCATTTTTGGGGTCCGCCTCTGTCACCCGATTTTATGAAGAGTTGAAGTGGCTTAACCTCTTCTTCCGTCGTAAATATTTCTTTGCTTCCTTTCTCTATCAAGCTATCAAATACCGCCGTCCATCGTACATCTCAGATACCCTTCAATTTAAGTCCTCAGTGCATTCTCGCAATACCCGCTCACGGCCTTCAGATTTATATGTAACTGCCCATCGAACCGCAGCCTTTGGCAGATCTTTCCTCATCCGCTCCTTTTCCCTATGGAATTCTATTCCCTCCTTTATTCGTAGTTCTAACACCCTTTCAATCTTCAAATCCCATATGTTCGACTACTTTCTATCCACTCAATTCCGGAAGAATAGCAATTGAAAGTTTCAAAAAAGCTTTATATATTTTCTGTCTTAGATTTTCGTTTATAATTGCAAATATGTACACTAGCAGAAATTATATCGTTTCATTTATTACTTTTTAGTTTAATTGTATTTGATTATTTATATATTTTTTTTCTTTTTATTTACTATCAGAAACCATCTTATGCTTTATGATATGACAAGTGGTTTTATTTTATTTGTTTTATCATTATTTTATATATTCTGTTAATTTTGGTTGTTTATTTGTGTATTTTTAAATTCATTGTATTATTTTATTTTATGACATCTTGTAATTTCATCTCTATTTTGTAATTTACTCTAAGGCCCTAAAGCCTAATTTTGACGCCTGTAAATTATTCTAAAGGGATTAATCCCAGAATAAATAAAGATTATTATTATATAACCTACACGGCAGTGAATGCTGTCATGATTTTAGCTCTCAAATAGCTTCACCATGGCAATGACTAGTACTTTTTCCGCAATAACAGAAACTGCAAGATATTTCATTGTTAAGGCGTATACATGTGATAGTTAACGTGACAGTTGCTCCATTGGTATTATTTAAACTATCAAATATCACGCCAGAGCTAGCAGAAAGTACAATCATGACTGTAACCAGCACACAGTTATAGTTATAATGATTCTCCAAGTACGGGTAAAGTGACGGGTACTTGTTGGGTAAAACGGGAATTTTAAGGCGCTGAACGGGTATTTTATGATCGGGTGAATCGTAAGCACTGTCTATCAACATCATTTATAAATTATCTAACTCCCTTAAACACACACAAATTAACTGTAGCATAACGTGAATCCTTTTCAGGAAATATCACTATCTGTGAAATGAATAGGTGGTAAAATGACACTCACTGATCACTCTCACAAAAACTTACTCACGAGGCGACTAGAGCTAGAAGTTTTGTGAAATAGATAATCCTCGTTTTGGCGGGAATATGCTACAATGCTGCTAGCCATGAATGATAATGAAATAAAGATTTACAAAGTGTTGGACACAAATTTCAAAAAATGTGAGGGGAACAGGTTGCTATCTATGGGGCAGGTAGAATATAGATCAGAACTTTTTTCTATACCATTAATAGCGCAATCTATCCTAAAAACAAATAATTAAGACCTTTTATTAGGTAATGGAAAAAAATAAAGTTGTAAATGGAAAAAATATATACATTTTTTTCTGCCATCTGTTATCTATTGACCAATGGATGGAATTGAAATATTGACAATTTCACATTAATGTATGATCTCATTGGGACATAAATTTGTATATTTTAGTAGAATGGCCCATATATTTTATATTAAAATTTATTTGTATTTATTACTTTATTAAATATTATTTCTAATGTTTGTTTTAGAAAAGGTTCACATGGTTGCCTGGAGTGAAGCCAACTACTGTGAATGAAGCCACTACCACAGTACTCAATCACTGCATACCAGAAACCTCGGCTGTTATGATTGTGGGACATGTGAGATAAATTATATAATTTATTATATTTAATTACTAAAAAAAAATATAATTACATAAAATAACAATTATTGTTAACACAGTAGTCGCGTGTCTTCTGTAGATGCCTGTTGTATTTGGTTTAATTTTACTCACTAGATTATTTTAATTTTACAGAATAAGGTAAAGTTATTAAAATATCAATATGTAATTGTATTTTATAAGAAACAAAATACCATAAAAAAAATTAAAAAATGAGTATTTTATTTTTATCATTCATTATTTGTTTTCAGAAAATAACCCTGGATCCTATATTTAATTATTTTACCATCATATTCATGCATTTTTTTAAATATATACATTAGTGACATGTTAATATTTCATTATAGTAGAATCTAAATAATTGAAAATAGTTTAACAAAAATATTTCAAGCCAAAAACAACACGAGAATTTGTCCTAAAATATATAATGAAGTCATCATTATCTTGAAACTAAATTGCTAGAATTAATTCACATTTTAAAATAAAATATTTAAAACATCAATAACAATAATTACTAAGATAGAATGATTTTTTAGTGATGCCTACTAAAATTTTAATTGTAGGGAGAGAGAAAGAAATTTATTCATTCATGCTGCCCAAATACATCGGGTTGCCACATTACACAGCATACTGATCAATCCCTGATCGGACATATATAAATACATATTTTTATATGATATAATATAATAGAATGATAACATTTTTTTTTTCCACAGTATTCTTTTACAATTAATACCAGTCTACAAACTAAATACAAGCTTTTCAATTTATTCCTTTTTTTCTTTCCCTTCTATTTTACAACCCTTATTTCATTTTATGAACAAATTCTCCTATATAACAAATATTAGAATATTAAAATAATAAAGCTAAAGACATTAATTTCAATTATTAATAATCAATTTCAATTTCAACTAGCAATAGTGGTAGATAATTATTTATACTGTTACTGTAGGTCGACTACAGGTTCAACTTAGGTTGAGTCGACTCTGTGGATTCGAGAACCCTCCAGGGTCCAACAAAAATCTGGTGGTTGAGAGTGATCATGTAGAAATCTTGCCCTTCTTGTTCAAGAAACAGTACTTCCTTATAAAGTACTGAACCCCTGACAATTTATGGTTTTCAGTGGCACAAATTTTCACTTTAATTTTTACCAACTGTAATAAAGCTGCATTTTTTATAAACATAAATTAAATTAATACTGTTATAATGTTACATGTACAGACATGTTAACTATGTCTGGGATGAAATCAATTACATAGTCCAAACATATTGGGATTTTACTCTTGTTTACTTTCTATTGGTTGAAGTCCTGCGCGTCAGCAGCTAGCGCCCTCTTCCATTCTCTACTGGCTTTTAATACCAGTGACGCAGTTGAGTTAGAGATCATCTTGAGTTCGGCCATTTCCTTCACAAGTGGGGGGGGGGAGAGTTCGGTTCGGAGTTGCCCATTCTGAATGAAAATATTATAAATAGGAATGATTGTGTTTAAGATATTATTTAACTTTAAGTTAAAAAAAAAATTTAATTATTTTTTTTCCCTTCTCTTTTATTTCATATTTTGTTGTAATTTAATTTGTATATTTGTAAATGGATATGTTGTGGATATGCTCTATCATCCGTATTAATATTGTCTAAAAATATAATGAATGTAATATTACAAATTAAAAACAAATTATTGGTTGATATTTCAGAAAAATAAGGAAGAAAAATCGAGAAAAAAAATTTATTAATTTTATTTTTAATATATTTTTTTTTTTCGAGAAAACAAAATTAAGACACAAACCACAACTTCGTATTCACCTTTTCATTCATCATTTTTCACAATGAAAAAAATACAAATGCCTGGCCTACATGATTTTCCGATACTTTTTTTAAATTTCAATTAAAATTAATATTAATAATATCAATTAATAATTAATTAATTATTGTGATAGAGGAAAATACTTTAGAGTAAGCTATTTCTAATTTCTAATTAGTTCAAATTATAATAGAGTAGAGTATAATTATTATAACTACATTGTGGTAAGTTAAATAATGGTGAAAATTATTTGAGTAAAAATTCAAACTTGCCGTTCAAACGAACAAAAAATTTTTGTTTATTCGGGATTTGTGTTTTTAGTCCCCTATTGAGAGAAAAAGAGAAGTAATTTATGTTCATATATTTTTGTTCAAATAAATGACGAGAATGTTTATTTCATATTTAATGCAAACGCAGCCATAAAATTGCGAGTCAGATGTTACGATGGAAACTTGGTCATACCTTTTTGCTTGGATAAAATAGATTTAAGATAAATTATTACATTGGCATTAAATTTGTCTTCTTTTTTTCACTGAAAGTGTATTCTATTTTTTTAGTGTTTTCAAGTAGGAGATGTGCTTTAGTATAATGTGTACGCTTGATATATATTTATAATAATAAGCTGTACGAAAGTTGCTTGAATTCTTTAATTAATAATAATTTTGTCAATAGTCATTTCAGTCAATAAATTTATTTTATGTAGCAACCGACTTTTACCGAGTTTTACTTTAAGAAATTCGAATAAAAAACAAAAATGTGCAACGTTCCTCCTTTAAAAAAAGGACCTCTCTAATATTATTTCATAGTATTAGAACACGAGGTCCATGGATTTGTACGTCGGGTTCAAGGGTAGTGCTAAGTGGATAGGTTGAAAAAAATATGCTTAGTTAATTTTTATAACTAAAGGTTTTATTGAACGATTTATTCGTAAAAAAATTGAAGTACGGTTAATTTTCCACTAAAGTTGTATAATTGCTTTTGTGAATCATATAGTTTCCAAGGTATGCAAAGTGTTTACATCGGGACCTGCTCGTGCTATTCTTCAGGTATCCCGAGTGTATTTTACGATGATAATAAATTATTATGGAAAAAGGGGGGGGGGCTGAAAATTGTGAGACTTTTCTGACCACAACATGCATATATATTTTCTCTCAAGTTTCAAAGTGTTAATCCCTGGAGGGGCAATAAGGGTTAATGTGTTAGTCTAAATTATTTATCTATAATTATATAAAAACACAGCATAGGGGTCTCATAGATTCTATTGGCTTATCTGAGTGGCTGTTGGAAGTTTCGCTATCGCGGTCACTTCCCGTCTCATGGCCGCTTCCCTAGTCCAGGTGTGCGGTGGGCGAAACGGTGAAGACCATGAATATTCGTCTGGTGTCTGAAAAGACATCCTTTTCTCTCAGAGGCTGGCCAATGTATCCTGGACCCTGGCGTGATGGTAGGGGTAGGTCAGGTCCTAGCATGCATAGTGCATAAGCTGGGGCGGCATTGCAGTCGCGGCGTCTACGGGGTCTTCCGGTGTCCGCGGCAAGGGGGGGGGGACATCAGAAAATGAGACCTCCGATCCCGACTTTATATAAATTCAAAATGATGGTAAAAATCGAATTACTTAAATCCGACACATAGAGACAAATATTATCTAGTGCCAACAGTACATTGCATGCAAAAAACACTCAAGGATTCGCACGTCGGGTTTGGGAGATAGACGTGGTAAAAACTGTACGTATTTTGGTCATTTCTTTAAAAATATTGAATTTAATAAAAATTAAAGTATGTTCTTATATTCTTATATTAATATGTTCTTATATTAAAGTATGTTCTTATATTAATATGTTCTAATATTAAAGTATGTTATTAAAATATGTTCAATTTATTATCAAAGCAGTCATAGTTCTTCTTTAACGGTGTAGTTTTTGAGATATGGGACCAATTGATTTGAATAATGAACAATTTCCTAATATTTTAAAGGCAACATAAAGTGCCCTGATATTGATTAAGCATATCTGTCTTCTACTTATCTCAGAAATTACATTGTCTTGAATTATTATACTATAACTGTTAAAGTGTGATGAAAAAAATTCATTTTTATTTTATACTCTGTGGCAAACTGTCAATATATCGATTGGCAACGGCCAGTTACTCTTTGTCTAGTTTGTTGTGTAGTCTTTGTTATGTACTTGTGTTCTTTGTTCTCACTACAGTAATAACGTTTTTTGTTATTTAACCGTAACTAATAAAACAGTAATAACAGTAAAAACATTTTATTTGTGCCGCGTTCAAAACAGGCAGTTCGCAATATTAAAATTTGCAGTGAGACAGTGAAAACAGTTCAGTAGTGTTTGTTTACGTTCAAATGCTTCGTAAAGTAAAAAAATTTAAGTGCAAACAGTAAAATTAAAATGGATCTCAACAGCTTTAATGAAATACATCAGATTGGTGCACTGACAGAACCTGAGAACTTCCAAATGTGGAAATAAATCTTCTTAGAAGCTAACGGGTTATTTTAAGAGATTATGAGCCTCCCAGAGACCAGCAAAGTAAATATTGTAAGGTGTACTTTCCCAGGAGGAGATAAAAAGGCCGTTATCTCACCCCAATTTTCGATTACTTTAATGAAAACTATGTATAATTAATAGTCAAAATTGATGAGTCTGCCAAATATAGGAAGAGGAAATAAAAAAATAGCGGGTGTTTCAAAGCGTTAAAAAAAAATTATTTTTCATTCCGAGCTCTGTATCTTAAAAAGTAGGAACAACACAAGAAAACCTAAAAGAGAACGTCTAAATAAGAGTGAATTTGCCAAAATATGAGCCCTAATAGAGTTATTTACGTTAAATAGTTTTCGAGATATAGCTTTTTAAAAAGCAACATTTC
>NW_027107458.1:850361-851033 GCF_000696795.3 Halyomorpha halys | reverse complement strand
ATTTATTTTATTTTTTTATTTTAGTATGTATGAGATCATTCATCACTATTACCTATTGCCCACAATTGTGTGGTAGATTGTAATATCTATCAATAAATAAATCTATCAATTATTATATTAAAATAATAAAAAATTGGGGTGAGATAACTGTCTTTTATCCTTCCCGGATCTTGTACTATTACAAAACGATGCTAAAGCCCAAAGTTAATAGTAACAACTGTGAATCAGAACGCATACTTTGACTTGTACTACTGCAAGTCAAATGTATTCTAAAATATGTGACATCTATAAATTAAAATAAATCTACACCCTATATTAATATTTGTATAATTTCTTGTATATGTTTTAATGTTACACATGTAACAACAACAAGTGTATAATATATTGTAATATACATAAATATATTATTTGAATTGATAATTATTATAATTTAATCTTCTTAACCATTAAAAGTTTAAGACGTAATACAGCGTTTTTTTTTTTTTTTTTTTCCTAGCCCCTATAGAAAAATTTTTATTGTTGAAATTTATATATATATACAAAATTGTTCTTTTACTGGAGCTCCATTCTAAGGACAGGTTGAGATTTATAATTCTTTGATTGTATATAATGTTTAAGTAGACGTGGTGCTGGGACACACTTCGTTTTCTGAGTTTTACCCTACATACTAAA